>NC_056739.1:308070084-308072584 GCF_019279795.1 Protopterus annectens
CCACCTGTGTGTGCTGCCCGCCTCTCCCCAACCTATGCAGTGTGATACAGCAGACCTGTATTACTGATTACTGCATATATAGTGCACATAGTTCAGTAACTGCAACTCCCCTTGTGATGACAGGCGGTACTGCCAGCTATGCCAGGAGTAGTGGGGCAGTGGATGTGTAACACATCCCAGAACAGCTAGCTGGAATTTAGTAAAGAATTATATGTTATTTGAATATCAAACTGATTTGTACAGATGTTTGTGTTGAAAATGTATTTGTAAAGTTGCTTGTGTTAAAAATGTATCAACTGTGTGCCCTGCTGGAAAGAAAAGAAATGTGCATGCATTATTGTAACCATTTAAATGTATATATTGTAACAAAGGGTACTGAAAGAGAAGAGGCTAATCTCAATCCAACTGACTTTGACAAACAAAATTAAACTACTGGGCTTAGGCCGTAAAGATGTTATCTCACAGTCTTAAATGCAATCAGAGAAAGTCTAGGAAGCTTCCTGCATTGTCACTGGGGTGAACTAACTGCTATTCTGAAAGGGTGGAGGTTTGAAATTGTTTTATGACTTCCAGAAGCTGCAGCAGATCTTAGCAAGGCTCTTTGTGTATTACTGACACCTATGTGATGAATACTGACAGCTTCTAGCAATGGGAGGTTGCATAGGAACCAGAAGTCAGATGAACAGATATATGTGATGTCATTCTGTACAGAAATAATGGTTTAATATTAGAGGAGACTGACGTCTCAGGGGCAGTCCGTTTCTTAGAATCTGACATAGAAGGATCCCTCACCTACTTCATCTTGCTTTGCTCTGGTAAGTGAACCAGGGAATAGTAACTCTTTAGATTAGTCAGGAAAATATTGTGAGATTAGTTAAGTACTGTTTTTCTAAAACTGTATGAATCAATTAGTCTGTGTTATTTTAATATTTTCTTTAACTGAAACGTTGGTGTTTACTGTAAATAGATATTTAGTATTTTCAAGTCCTTTTATTATTTATTATTAAATATATTTAAACTTCTCATTATGACTGGTCCTTTTAGAAAATATTTAAGTTTTGAGAGTATTTGCATATATATATATTTGGTGATAACTCTGGCCACTCCTGGACACCTTGCTGTCTGGTCAACATTACCATTTGTATTAATATTAATTTCACTCAGTATAACTGGATACCCTTTTAACAGCTTATAGTAACTGACTGGTGGCAATGAATTTAGCTTATAGACTGGGCAAAGTTGGTAGAGAGGGTAGTCTGTGCCAGCCTTTCCCAGGTGTGTGTGTGAAAAATTAAATCTCAAAGCGTGTATGTGTCGGCTACTTGGAGCAGGGACATGAAGCACTGGTTTCACAGTGAGGGTGCTGGGGGACTTGGTTGGGACACCCAGCTGAGGACATAACCCTACAGCTGTGCCAGTGGGGAGTCTTACTGGGGACCTGGAGGGAGACAGATAGAGAAACCCAGACCCCAGGCTGAGTGTGCTCCCTGTGTGCTCTTAAGGGAAATTGTGCTTGATGAAGAGAGGTCTGCATCTGGAAATACTGAGTGTATCCATTTGTGTTCCAAATGAACGTCCCTCTCCAGTGTCAGTGGTGAGGACTCAGGCTCCTTGATTACTGGCCCAGAGTGGGGATGCCACACTCCTCTCCTGTAAAAAATACAACAGGGTTAGCTAAAGGCTCTCAACTGATCTCCTTCCTAGATGGACCCACCAAACATCAAACTGTTGCTTATCTCATTTCAAAAGTTTTGCCCTTCTGCCTGCTGACTGACAACACATTACAGATCCCACACCTCACCAGAACTTACAGTCAGAATACCTCTTATATGACATTAATAGCAAAGAATCCATAAATATTTTATATCTATATTAAGGAGAGATGACACTGGAGTCTCAATTGCTGTGAATATTTCAATGTCGGACAAGGACTGCTCAGCCTTTGCATTCTGCTTACTTTCTAACTACTAGATACTACAGATACTACTGATCTAACATCTTATTTCATATGTTCCTCTACACCTGTCTTATGAAATGGCTTAAGTCTATCCAAAGCATTCTAAAACTCTATTACTGTTTTAATTCAACTACACCTTCAAAATGTCCATCTAATTCATCCAACATCCATTCTGAGAAATAATATTTATGTCTTCCCTCAGCTGTTCTCATTGTAACGTCATGATGCAGTACCTCATCCTTATACAAGATATTACCAACCTAAGTTTAAGGCTATTTAGATGTTTTCTATTATGTCCCCTCTGCCTTCTTTTAGCCAGATAAAACATATTAAGTCCTTCTAGGCTGTCTTTATATGATTTGCGGTTCATGCTCTACTCTAAATTGCCTGTAGTCTATCTCTGTCCTTATCACAATTTGTTCCCAATACTACGCATAAGCCAGATGGGGGTCTTACCTATTGTTTGTATAACGGGACACTACCTTCTTGTCTTCTATCAGTAAAGCTACCTATTTTGCATCCAAATGTTTCACCAGTCCTTCC
>NC_056739.1:308077584-308225084 GCF_019279795.1 Protopterus annectens
TCTCCAGCCCTCAAAACTGCTACATCCATCTGACTTCAGGGAAGATCTATTTGGCTTAACCAGTTTACAATTCTCTACGTCCAGGTGACTGCAAGCGGATCTACGTGGGTAACAATGAAGGTGCTGCTACTGTATTATTAGGACAGCACTAATGTCAGTAAGGAAAGTTTCCTGGCACTTGTCAAAATCTTGACCCAGAGTCATTTAAGTTTTAGTACCCTCTTTAATTGTAAGATGTCAATCTATAAATTCTTCTTGTAATTCGTATAGAAGAAGCATGTTCAATCCTCTTTTCTGATGCTAAGCTGGCTTTGTGTTAAAACAGAAAAGAAAAAAACTTGCGACTTAAAAAAATGAACACCATGGCAGTATTCTGAAGCAGTGATCTATGGTAAGTCCTTTTCTGTTGAAGTCCAACAGACTGACAAAAGAGAGACTTGACAATAGTGGATGGATAGGATAAAGTAAATTAGGTGGAAAACAGAACCCAAGTGTTATGATTTACTGTTGTAATGACCAAACCCACCAAACTGAATAGCAGTATATTGAAATAATGATCTTCTATCCAATGTTCTTATACGACTCTGTTGTCCCTGTACGATGATTTCCTTTACCTCTCCCCACTTTTGATACATATTTTTACATCCTTGTTTTCTACTGGTTGATTTGTGGTTATTAACTAGATTCCAGAAGTTGTAGCAATTTGCGGTTCTTAGAATCACAGAAGTGCTGATGCTGGGTACCAGGTCTTTTCCCTCCATGGCTGGCCCTGAAGTCCATTCTCAAACTTATGCTTAAATCAGCATCAAACTGGTTAGATATTTGGGGTTAACATAAGAAAACTGTGCACATTAATATGTACATACATATGGATAAAAATGTATTGAGAAGCTTCCATGAACATTGAAAAAATAGTTTAATACTTATTTTGCATTATGATGTTACATTACAATAGCAGAAACTCAGCCATCTACCACTTTCTGAAAAAGGAAACAGGTTTTGGAAAAGCTTTGCCAAACACTGGAATGTAGAAGGTAAACACACCTGCTGACCTTTTTATCCACCAGCACATGCTCTATATAATCCAGACCAGTGATCCAGACAGAACGTTTCCATCTGATATTCTGGCAAATCTGACTTACCCAGAGGTTTGTCAGCTTCATAGTTAATTGCACTAGCTGGGGGACCCCTAAAATTAGGGTGTGTGGACTTAACCTCAAGTTAAAAAATCATTAAATAGACTTCTTTTTTTGGTCTTTTAGGAATTAACAGGTATTTGTGTGTCAGGCAGTGACACAATGAACCACTTTCAAAAAATGAACATAGAAAAATATATTGAGAATGTTAAGCACACAGCTGTTTTCGGACCACTAATAAAAAGGTAATTACATGTTAGATTTCCAATTGTGTCAAGCATTCAATCAGCAAGTGCCTGTAATGGACATGTTTGGCAAACTGAGGAGCTTTGCTTTCTTCATTCTCTTACATGGCTGGTGCGTTTACTCCCTACCTGGCTACTGTAGCAGTGGAAAAAGACTGGAAGGGAGAAGAAAGATCATATGTAGCAGGGAGCAGTAACAACCAGCATGATGTACAACACATTTGGGATTGGGCGAGGGGGTAGACTAAAGGGGAAAATCTCCCACATCTTCAGGATGGCATGGTACACTGATAGTTATATCACATCTTCATCTTGATAAGCCTGTCCTAATATCAGGGTGACACCTACTTCCTGTCTGCCTTGTGCAAACTAGGAGGAACACTTGGACAAGGCAGATGGTAGTAAGAAGGGACAGCAAGGAAAAAACTGAACCCTTCTGTCACTGTGAGAAACATCAGTGAATTTGTATACTAAGAACCTAAACTGGATCTAGGATGACCACAGGCTACTTTGCTTTACAGATGATGTGAATCAGCAGCGGTCCAACTTTAGGGGGATGCAGTTCACACATTATTGTTTGTCAAATTCATGGTAAAAGTAATCACATCTCAGGGGATAGAATAATTAGTTGTTTTATCTCGGAAAGGAATACACTTACCTGCTAAGATCCTCTGGTTTGAACAGGACAGGTGCAAAGCGGTATATATCTTTTGTGAGGTTCTGGAAATGTTTGCTGTCTGAAGCTCCAATAAAAAGACCTAGAGAATAAAAGAGCATTATTAGTGGGACAGCTACTGATTGGGATGGGAGTGAGGGAAATCTGGATGAAATGCCATAGTCCAAGTGCAAAACTTACTCATTACAATATACATAGAAATAATTTTATGTTTTTTTTTTCCAAGAAAAAAGTCACTTGTCTGTCAAAATGATAGCTCATCCTTTATTAAAATGTAATACTGCTTACTAAAATAACAATCAAGCTGTAAAGTATCAGTGTTTTACATGACTGGGCTGGGGTTTCTTTTTTTTGAAGAAAAATAGCTATCATCAGGTCAGTCAGAACATCTGCCTTCATCTGCATGTCGGGTCATTCTTATTCTGCAGTGTCTTACTTGGTTTAGAAGGACAGAGAAGATGTCGCATGGTCATAAATCTGAATTGGCCTGAGGTTTGTTGACTTTAAAGTTAACTGTATTACTTGGGGGAACTCTTAAAAGTGGGCTGTGAGAACTTTATCCCATCTTAAGAAGTCATTAACAGGTTTTCTCTTTGGTCTTTGAGGAATAAGCAGATGTTTTTGTGTCAAGCAGTGACACAATGAACCCCATTCAGAAAATGAATATAGAAAATATATTGAAAATATTAAGCACACAGCTATTTTTAGCCCACTAATGGAAGATAATTAGATGTTAGATTTCCAGCTGTGTCTAACACTCAATCACCAAGTGTTGGTTTTACTGTATTTGTAAAATTGTTCTTCTTTTCTAAATTAAGCATACACCACAATTTTCTCCTCACTTTTCCCTCTATTCAGTAACCAGTGTTGAATCTTGAGGAAGTATATGTAAAGCACAATATACCCCCCTAGCGTCAAGATATCATACAAGTCTTTCATAAGAAATAAAGTTATACACCGGTGCTCAGCATATCAATTGACCTTTGAGATGGGTAGCTCTTGCTAAAAGAGCTCAATCTCATATGTTCACTGTAGGAACACCACACCACAAGCATGCTGATGGCATCCCTTTCACTGGGACAAAGGCATGCCTATCCCTCAATGACCCTTGTTCATATCTCTTCCTAAACAAAAGTCTGGCCTTGTAAAACTGGCAAGGTTATAAAATTATAAACTTGAAGCATGCACACAGGAGATCTAGGTCCTTAATTCCACACTTTCTACTTAAAGGAGTACTTGGGTAGGCATCTTATGGTCCCCCCCACAATTGCTTGCTGCTATTGTTCATATGTTACTATGCAGAGTGCTATCTTGAATATCAAACAATTTTGCCAGGGGCTCCCATATACACTGCTGTGCCCCTGCAATGTCCTGGACAGGTTTGCAATGAGAGCCCCCTCCACAATTACAGAATATCACTGCAGGAAATTAAAGATCACGTGCAAAATTATAGCCCACCTTGTAACATACTGAAAAAGTTGCTACTTTTATAATAACACTGTTCACCCTCTGAAATCCTGGGTAATATTTTTGATATTTATATATAAAATTTTAAATAAAACAATAAAAGGTTTTGGTGAGCTTCCGTGATGCTGCTTACATACCTGCTGTGACTCATGCTACCACCATCTAGCAGAAGTAGGGTGGTGATGCTGATGTGAATTCGGGGGAGGGGCGAAGTCTCTGCCTTTGGCCTTAGCCCAGGATGGGCTATTGATTCAGCTGAAATGCAAAACAAAACAAAAAGCACAAACCAAGGAATTCATTAAAGGGATCAGCGTGAGCAGCTAAAAGGCCCGGCTCACATGACTCAGTATTATGAGAATCAGAGACATGTTAACCATGATGAGGAAAGACCTCATTATCAGCTATTTTGCATTTCTCTGAAACACAGTTATTACTGCAATTTGCAACAATAGTGAACTGTTGCTCTTGTAAACACTGGCATTCCGTTTTAGTCACTCTCCTAAACACACACGTACACATGCAAAGACACACACACACACACACACACACACACACACACACACACACACACACACACACACACACACACACACAGTTCCCATAACGGTCCTTGACTAGTCTGCTCTCCCATGGTTCCCTACACCCCCAAATCCTTGTAACAGTTGAAGTGCCATTACAGCAAGTGTCTAGTTGCATTGGTGTCTAATTTTCCCCCACATCCCCTATGATGCCCCTAATAGTTTAAAAGGCCATTATAACACAATCATATTTGTCCTGGTGTCTAGTGTTTTCCACCAGTCCCCATACTGCTGCATGTGCTGTTATGGCACTTGAGGTTAGAGTAATCCCTGGTGCCCAGTAGCACTCCCCACATCCAATGGCCATAATAGTTTAAGTACTGGTATGGTACCATTATAGCTTCCCTGGTGGTAGTGTTTCACTCGCCCCCAAACACTTTACTACTGCTGATGGCATTATGGCACTTTGGTGTAGAGTAATCCCTGGTGTCTGGTGCCCCCCACCCCCCGATCCCCGTACTGAAGTCAGTGCCATTATAGTACTTAAATGTACAGTAATCCATGGTGTCTAGTGTCTCCCCCACCCCAGACCTCTGCATCACAGTCAAATTCAGTAGCTGAACATGGCATTTTGGCCATCTTCATTACCATGAATTGATGGAGCTGGCCATGGTGATTTACACAGCCAAGCAATTTCTTGAATCTCTCGGCATGTACATGCCTTCCTGGTGACAGTTCAGATGGAGACAGAAAATACCTAATTAGCATATGCCCTCCTCTGGACTGCCTCATTAGTATTCAGCACAGCTGAGAAGCCAACCTTACACAGTGCTGCACATCTTTGTGCTAGAGCGCTGTGCATCGCGGTGTTAGGACCATTGTTAAATATGAAAAGGTTATCGTGACATGTGCTTGAAAGTGTACACGTCTCAGTACTTTTATGAATGCCCACCCAAACTCAGAGAAAGAACACTGAGAAATAAGTAATGTTTCAGGAATTAAATGCTGCTCCCTATTGAAATGTCGGTAATCGAAACGTTGAGTGGTAAAAATCCGAAAAAAAGACCAAAAACCCAGAGAAGAGCGAATCTCAAAAAATAGCTCTTCGCCTTAAAACTTCTTTTTGCAGGGGGGTAAGTCCCCCCACCCCCCCGAACGTAAATACATCAACACCGAGATTGCACCTCTGAGAAAAGAGAATATTCAGGGAAATGGCATCTCGGATTTAGTTTATGCAAGTTTGATCTTTTTGCCATTCAGTCTCCGTGCTTTGGGACTCATTCTAGTGGGTCCCAACATTTCAAATGGTTACCATTAGATTCATGTGTGCAACTTTATTCATAAAATATTTTTTTATTCATAAAATATTTATTTTTTTTTTAAATTATTGTTCTTAATATTTTTCTAGTCTATGTATTTATTACTCATTGTGGAGCTTTTCTCCCCGAGCCTCCACTGAAAAAGGGTACATTTGACCCAGTAGACCTTTCCGGTAAACAAATGCAAATAAATAAATAAATAAATAAATAAATATTGTTGTTCAGAGCTTGTTCTTTGAATTTGCATCTACCAATATAATTCTATACACCTGACTGTTTAATAATTCATGTAATTAGTTAATAGGGGGATTAGTCAGGTCGCTGGTTACAGCAGGCAGCAGTCTTAAAAATAAACCTTTATCTAATGTAGTTGGGGGATGGAAGTCAAGAAAGGATAGCCTGCATCATCTGACTATGAATTACAAATTTATGCCAATCACAGCCACATACTGGGATTTTTTTTTTAAACTTGGCACTGTTTTCACAGAAAATCATTATTTTATATGAAAATAGGACTGGAACACTCCTCAGACATGTATTCCAATTCATTAGGTTGCACATGATCTTTAAAGAACTTACAGTATTTTTTATCTACGACAAACTCTTCTATGGAGGGAGTGGAAAGTACAGTTGTGTAAGTAAACTTATCAACACATCACATGATCAAATAATCACTGCTGCAGTAGTGTTAGCTATATAGTTTACATCCTGCCAAGTATAGAAAAGTCAGCCAGCTTCCAAAGCTCCAGGACACCTTCCACACACAAACTGTCTACATTAACCTCTTTTCACTATAGCAACTATTCAGCACGTCTTATGTTACCTAACTTAAGCTTACCACGATCCAATGTCTTTTTTCTAAACTGCAACAAATTTAACTTATTATTGCAAAGTATCACACTACGCTAGTTATCCAATTAGCCCACACAACTGGATACAATACAGTTAGTAATTGCTACTTATCTCCTGCTTACTGAAACAAGCAGCTTATCAGCTGCTCATATTGTTTGCCTAGAAGTAACACAGTACAGCTCAGTCTATGTACTAGTTCATACATCACTCTGTAACACATCATTTACTATACTGTGAGAAAGATACAACCATAAAATGCTCCATAATTCATGTGAATAAGAAGTATGTCTCTAAATTGGGAGGGTTGGGAGGATGGACTAATGGTTAAGGTGTTTTCCTTACAAACACAAGGTGCAGGGTTTGAGTCTCACAACGGATAATTGGCTAAGCTTAAAATGGCTCACAAGGGCAGCTAGCTTAGTACTAATCTATAAACCTAAATGATACATTGCTACTCTGGCTACATAGCCTATCTTGTATTTCACTACCCATTCTCATTATTAAGGGCTTTACTTTCAATAATTCTTTTAACAAAACACTAGCTTATTTCTTCTGTCTAGTAGGGTCTTAGAACTCAAATTTCTGAACATGGTGCTATCAGAATCAAGATGCCAAACCCCAAGATACATGATATAAAACTTGTGTTGGTCTTGGAATGGGATCTTGTGTCCACACTGCTTAATTTTTTAAAGCCAGAGGTCTTGTTCTTCCCTATAAAAAGCACACTAACCAACTATACACTGCAAATGTAAACACCTGAAAAAATATACCAATGTCTGTTCTAGCCAGTGAAGTTTAAAGCTTTTTTTTGACAGGGACAGGGAGGAATCCAATGGGAAAAAGTCTAGGTTAAATGAATAAAAAAGGAGTTTCAAGAGCTAATAAAAGCTAAAGCAAGCAATGTCCTGACGCTTCTGTAATATAAATAAGTTACTACGAAAGAGACTTATCTGTCCCAGGAAGAAGTGAAGAAAATCTCAAAAATACCAAATGCCCGAGACAGCTCAGAGAAGTCATCGAAGTTTTAATGGTGGCAACAAGCCCTAGAGAATTAGTTGAGAGCAGTTCATTATGGACATGGGAGGAGCTTGAGCTGGCCAGCATTCTTGTTGCTGCCATGTAAATGGAGCTTTGGATGACCAGTCTTTTGGTTTCCAGTGTCCTGACAGGACCAAGGTTACATGTAAAACTTCCCACAGTACGTTACCATGAACCTGACTCTCTCTTCACTCCCTCAGACTACTTTAGCAGTCAGCACTGCAAAGCCAAGTTCTGCCAAAAAAGGGTGGGCAATCATCACAAATCATACCTAAATGACCATCCATGTGTTTGGGAAGGGAGAAGTAACACAAACAGCTAAAACCGATTTAACAAAAGTAAAATATGCAGTTAAAGATGGGATTTACTATGACACATCTCATCTCTCCTCGCCTAGACAAAATACTGTAACTGTCATATTTATAGTAACAAAATTGTCTCATAAGCAAATTGCTGAACAAATCTGAAACCCACCTAACATATTAAGATGCTAATCAAAATGCAATTTAACATGTGTGATATTGCACAGTCTGAATAAGAGACCATCAACAGTGGGGGTCCCATTAAAATAGATTGAAGGGAAATCAGATATTTTGATATACAAGTTAGACTTTTTTTGTCCCTGTAGCTTATATATCCCTAGTCAATCCATTTGTTCACCTAGTTCTATGCAATACTGAGCAACAGCATCACATGACCCACTGTCAGCAAGGTCATCTCATCTCCAGAAGAATAATATACCAACTGGCTAAAATTTGACAAGGACCACAGCAACAGTTGGACAAAAATAGAGTCCATCATACTACAGATGAAGTGATTTTACCCCAAGCTCTCTAGCACACTAATACACATGGAACACAAGTGCGCTGCATACAGCTCCTGTGCAAGTGAAATTAGTGTCCACTCACATCCTGCTTGTGCAAACAAGATCTGCACAACTACCTTCTGGTTATCACTATGAGGCAAGCAAATTGGTGCCAAATGTCATTCCAACCCCCCCAAACCCCCAAAGAGAACTTGATGGTGAGGAAAGCTAGGCCATGACTACACAATTCTTGACCTCAGGCTGACTCTTCAGCACCCAGACCCATTATTTGTATCATGGAAAGATTTTTTTAGCATTATGTCACTGAGGGCAATCATCAAGTATTATTAATACATGATGTAAAATATAGTTTAGTAATGCTATCGTATACAATTCATGCATACCTAGCTGAGAGAGAGAGACTCTACAAATAAAGCATTTCCTATAATTAGTTTAAAGCTTTAAAAAGGAATGAAAAGCATTAAGACTGAAAACAGTGCAGCAGAAGTTAAACAGAAAATTGTTAAGAGCTTATGCTGAAAAAGTCCAAATATTACATTAAATATGGATGATGATGTAAGTTAATGATATGCAAGGTCACTCAAGATGTGTCTGTTAAATTCTAGGACATAATGAAAATGAGAACCTTTACTTAAAAACATAGAACAGAAGTAATCATTATTTTCATACAGAGCAATGGCAAGTGATCTTTTATTATAGTTCATGTCAGAAAATGTGCAGTATGTATAAAAACAATGACAAAAGGTTTGTGTCTACTGTATGCAAGAGGTCTATGTCATAACACCGAAAGCTAATTTCACTGAAACTCATACAGTCGAACCCATTTCACTGAAAACTCATTTCAAGAAGAGATGTATTTCTTGTGGAGAAGGTTATCTTAAAACATTTTTTGCAAGGGGGTAAGTACCCTTACTATCTCCATGCGTGCACACAATGGAGAAAAGAAAAAAACACCACACACAATGAATCAGTGCTCGAGAGCAAACACAGACATATACAGATCCGGGGGTACAACATAATGCTGACCTTCATAATTCACACATATTCTGCTAGACTCACTTACCTAATAACTTCTATGATAAGAAATGGCACCATTGCATACTTTCTACACACTTCTATACTTTTCTATGAAACAAAAATTCAGTGAAATTGGTTAGACCATTTGAGTTTCAGTGATCCAAGTTCTCTGTGTTATGACAGGGACCCATATGCTGGTACACTGTAATCAAGGAAAGTAAACACATTATAAAAGCTCCCAGTAAGAGGTGTTAGAACATGGTTGACTTATTTGTTATCTGTATGTGTGTCAGACGATATACATTTAACAAACAAGAATATATAAAGAAAAAATATTCAAGAAAAGAACACAAGCACAGTCGTTAGGCACTGCTGCTTCACAACTCCTAGTTCTCTGGTTCATTTTCCAGTTGGACTGTCTTCGTAGGTGGTTACTATGCTATTGACCCTAGGTCCTTTATAAGCCTTGCCATGTTATACCCTTGTTCCCTTATTGACCAAGTTGTATGATCTTTATTTGCAGCGTGAGTCAATGATCCACATCGACTGCCCTTATCCAAGAGGGACATAGGTGACATCCCCAGGTAAATTTACGGTCTCCTATCCAATTGTCTAAATTATGCTTAAGTAGGTTGTTTAGGAGCTCTGTTTTAAGTGAATTGGAAATTTGTTCCAGAGGAGTGGCAGTCTCTGAGGAACATATCTGCCTCTCCAGCATGTCCTATTAATTTAGCAGGCTAGGTTAAGATCCCTAGAGTAAGTGAATCTTGTCCCATTTGACTTGTGGACATGCAGCATTTCCATTAGGGCAGGGTCTGACACTGCTCTGCGGGCCAGACACAAATCGCCTCTCAGCAGCCTATAAGATCCAGAGGACAGTGACAGGGCCTTTAGTATGCCCATGTAGGTTATGTGTTGAAGGCCCTGCATTTTCTTGGTGAGAAACCAGTGAGGTCTGTCCAGCTGCTGCAGGAGTCTGGTGAGGTACATACAGAAGGAAGCGCTGAACTCTATTAGTGGTCTGATGAGGGATGTGCACAGGGAATTATAACATCCTTAGCTATGGATGTGATGCCCTTACTTATGAGATGTGCAATGTAGAAGGCCTTCCTTACCACTGTGGACACATGGTAATCAAAGTTAAGGTTGCTATCAACCTGTGTTCCCAAATCTCTCACCACAGGGTTTGAGCTAAGGCAGTACTGTTAATATTGTAATTTGCAAGGACTTCCCCTTTGCATTTATTTGCATTTAGTTTAAGTTTGTGGCTTTGGCACCAGTCATTTATCTGTGTAAGCTTTTTGTAGTATGTCAACATTGTTTGGGGACTCAATAATTGCACCTAGTTTGCAGTCATCAGTGAACTTGGTAAGCCGCAGGCCATCTATTTTCACCTGGACTTCTGAGAAATAGACTCCAAACAAGCACAGATCCTTGTAAAGTACAGTTGTGTACACTTACCATAAATGTAGATGTTCGAGTGTATTCACTGTTACAGTCATTACATTTGGGTAATCTGCTGGCAGGTTGCCCTCAGTCGGCCTGAATAACAAAGTCTTGGGTCCTGCGTCGGTTGCTGTCTCCTCTTCCATGACGTCAGGTCGTCAGGTGTATAAAACATGCAGCCGATGCCATTTTAATCAGTTTTTCTTGCCCCAGATGTCAGGTGCCCCCGAAATGAGGAGCAAAAAAAAAAAAAAAAAAATATATATATATATATATATATATATATATATATATATATATAAATAAAACTATAAATATATAAATGCACTTTAGAACACAGAAACTTTACCTTCAACTAAAAGCAAATACACCACAAAGGCTTTTGAGCATAGTGAAGGAAAGAAAAGGTATAGAAAGGGGGCTGGTGGGTGGGTAACCTGGACTGCAACAGTGAATACACTCGAACATCTACATTTATGGTAAGTGTACACAACTGTACTATGTTCTTTGTGTTTCACTGTTGCAGTCATTACATTTGGGTAGAATCCCAAAGCTATGGATGGGAGGATGGAACTAAACAGCATTAGGAGCAGCTACAAGGCCCTGCAGGACTGCAGTGGCAAAGCCTGCCCTGGATTTAGAAAACAGAGGTACATGGTAATGCTTTGTGAAGGTATGAACTGAGCTCCAAGTAGCAGCTTCTAGAATGTCTCTGGTAGGGACCCCACTGAGAAAAGCTGCTGAAGTAGAGGCATCCCTAGTGGAATGTGATCTGATCCCCTTGGGCACAGGTTTACCATGGTGCAAGTAGCAGAAACAAATGCAATGGCTTATCCATTTAGAAATAGCCTGCTTTGATATAGCCTTCCCCTATGATCCTGCAGCAAATGCCACCAGTAGTTGCTCAGACTTTCTTAGAGATTTTGTCCTGTTTAGGTAGAATCTTAGTTGTCTGTGTACATCCAGTGAATGCAGAATCCGCTCCCCCTTGTTCTGCGGATTTGGGAAAAAAGTTGGCAAGTGAATGGTCTGGTTAAGAGCCGCATTGGATACCACCTTAGGATAATAGAAGGATTGGTCCTGAGGGCCACCCTGTCCAGGTAAAATATAATGAAAGGCTCCACTGCCATGAGAGCCTGCAGTTCTGAAACCCTTCTAGCTGAAGTAACTGCCAAAAGAAAGGCTGTCTTCCAAGAAAGAAATTTTGTATCCGCAGTAGCTGCTGGTTCAAAAGGAGGTAGGGTGAGTTTTTCCATCACAAAATTCAGGTCCCATGCAAGAGTTGGCACTCTCCTGGGAGGTCTTAAATTTTTGGCCCCTCTGAGGTACTGTTTTAGCAGGGGATGAAAAAAGAGGGGAGGCACTGTGTTGTAATGAGCTAAGATGGCAGAGGCATGGATGTTTATTGAAGAAAAAGTTAGGCCCTTGTGAAGCATCTCAGTTAAGTATTGCAAAATCTGAGGAATATTGGGCTTTACTGTGTCTATTCCTTGTGCTTGGTTCCAAGCACAGAATCTCTTCCATTTATCAGCATAAGATTTTCTAGTACTAGGCCTTCTGGCCTCCAAAATGACATCCATCACAGGTTTACTGAGAGATGTGGTTGGTGAAATTAGTTGGTTAGCCATGCTGCAAGATTCAGAGTTTGGAGCTGAGTGTGCAGAATTTGATAGTTCTGCTGAGACAATAGGTGAGGTGTTAGGGGCAAGTACCATGGAGGAAGGTGTGACATAATCCTTAGAAGCGGGTACCAGTGTTGGCGAGGCCAGTCCGGAGCAATTAGAATCATTTTTGGTTTTTCCTGTCTGACTTTTAGTAAGACCTTGGAGAGTAGAGGCAAAGGGGGAAAGGCATAAACTGATAGGTTTTTCCAGCTGAAGGATAGAGCATCCACTTTCCATGCTTTTTTGTGATGAGTTCTTGTGCAGAATTTGTCCAACTGATAGTTTTGGGGAGAGGCAAATAGATCTATGTCTGGGTTCCCCTATTTTTGTATTAACATGCTGAAAATTTGTGGATCCAGTTTCCATTCATCATCATCATCTTCTTTCAGCTGTTCCCGTTAGGGGTCGCCACAGCGGATCATCTGTTTCCATTTCTTCCTGTCCTCTGCATCATGCTCTTTCACACCAACCACCTGCATGTCCTCTCACCACATCCATAAACCTCATTTTAGGCCTTCCTCTTTTCCTCTTACCTGGCAGCTCCATCCTTAGCATCCTTTTCCCAATATAATCAGCATCCCTCCTCAGCACATGTCCAAACCAACGCAATCTTGCCTCTCTTGCTTTGTCTCCAAATTGTCCAACCTGAGCTGACCCTCTAATATACTGATTCCTAATCCTGTCCATCCTAGTCACACCCAGTGCAAATCTTAACATCTTTAACTCTGCCACATCCAGCTTTGACTCCTGCCTTTTCGACAATGCTACCGTCTCCAACCCATATAACATAGCTAGTCTCACTACCCTCTTGTAGACCTTCCCTTTCACTCTTACTGGTACCAGTCTGTCACAAATCACTCCTGACACTCTTCTCCACCCATTCCACCCTGCCTGTACTCTCCTCTTCACCTCTCTTCCACACTCACCATTACTCTGAACTGTTGATCCCAAGTACTTAAACTCATCCACCTTTACCAACTCTACTCCCTGCATCCTCACCATTCCTCTACCCTCAGTCTCATTTTCCATTCATGCGGGTCCATAAGGTTTCTGCTTAGGTCGTCTGCCAGAGTATTTTGCTTTCCTGGCAGGAATTGAGCTTGAAGATGTATTTGGTAAGTCAAGGCTGTGTTCCACAAGGCCATGGCTAGTCTGCAAAGGGGATAGGAGTGAGTACCCCCCTGCTTGTTTATGTACCACATAACTGTGGTGTTGTCCGTCTTTATCAGTAGCTGCCCTGGATGAAGGAAGTCCTTGAAGGCTTTCTGTACAGCTAGCATTTCTTTCTGGTTGATATGTAGATGCATTTGGTTTGGGCTCCATTTGCCCTGAATGCATCTCCCTGCCAGATGTGCCCCCCAAGCATAGTCTGCTGCATCTGTAGTTAGGGTTTGGGTGGCAGGGGGTAGAATGAATGACAGTCCCTTGTTTTGGTGACATGCCTCTGCCCACCAAAGAAACTCCTGTTGCAGGCAGGGAATGAGAGGAATCATTGTTTCCAGGCTGTGACAATGTTGACTCCATAAGCTTTTTAGGTACAATTGAAGTTTCCTCATATGCAGTCTTGCATATGGAATTAGTAGAATACAGGATGTCATGAACCCCAAAGCCTGCAGAATTTGTCTTGCAGATAGCTGGGTTTTTGTTGCCACTTGTTTGAAGTATGTTGTCAATTGAATTTGTTTGTCTGGCGTGAGGTAAGCCATCTGGGCAGTTGTATTCAAACTTGCACCCAGGAATGTAATTATTTGAGAGTGTACCAGTTGTGATTTCCTTTAGTTTATGGTGTACCCTAGGCATGCTAGAAGCCTTTTTACAAACGCCAGATGTTGAAGAAGAGTGTCCTTGTCCTCTGCTTGAATGAGACAATCATCCAGATATGGATAAATTTGAATGTTTCTTTGTCTGCAAAATGCAATTACTGGTGCCAGGCACTTTGTAAAGACCCTGGGCACAGTAGATAAGCCAAAGGGCAGTGCAGAGAATTGGTAATGCAAAAAGCCTGCTTTGAAACGGAGGTATCTTCAGCAAGATTCCCTTATTGGGATATGCAGGTATGCCTCTTTTAAGTCTAGAGTTACCAACGAGGCATTCTTGCCTAGCATAGGCAGTAGCTGTTGTAAAGTCAGCATTTTGAATTTTGGAATGTCCAGGAACGTATTTAGAATTGATAAGTCCAGAATTGGACGCCATGATTAGTCTTTTCTGGGTACCAGGAAAAGTCTTGAATAAAATCCTTATCCTTTTTCCTTTTCTGGCACTGGTTGAATAGCCCTCATATCCATGAGGGACATGACTTGTTTCTGGGCCTCAGCCCACTGATTTGGTGGCAAATCTGGTCATCTGTTTGGATTTGGCAACATGTGGAAATGAAATCTGTACCCCTGGGATACTATGTTTAATACCAACTTGTCCTGGGTAATTAAATGCCAATTTTGAGCATGAAGTGCTAGTTTTACCCCCAAGGGGGCTGCCAAAAGATAAGTGCTTGGAGATGGTAGAGGAAAGTCATTGAGACTGTTTACTGTAGGGTTGTGTTTTGTTACCTCCTGATTTGGAGGTGGAGGCACCCCATTGCTTTGACCTGTAAGATCCTTGTGACTGAAATCTGGAGCCTTTGGAGCATCTGGGTTTGCCCTGAGCGGCTCTGTTGGACACAGGAAATGACCAATTCTTAGTAGGCCAGTGTCTACTGAACCTGGGTGGCTGCACTTACAGGAAGTCTTTTACAGTTTGCATAGATTTAGCTTTGTCTTCCATTTTCTTTAAAACCTCTTCTGCCTTATTACCAAACAGACTGTCCTGCTGTAAAGGGGCATCCAACAATTTAGCTTTAACATGATCAGGCAGATTTTTGCTCCTTGAGCCAGACATGCCTTCTTATCACAGATCCAGTTACGGCGGCCCTGCAAGAGGCCTCCAAGGAATCAAAACCACATTGCAAAGTATGCTTTCCAGCCTGTTCTGCTGAATGCAATAAATCCTGTAACTCTTTATTTTCCACACAATCAGAAATCAACATAATTTTCTGTTTCACTAAGCCCATAACATGCTGTTGATATTTAAGTATATGAAACTGGCAGTTTAAAGCCCTGATTGCCAAGGTTGAAGACGTATAAACCTTCTTTCCCCATCTATCCAGCACCCTGGAATCTCTATCAGAAGGGGTAGGATTTTTGGCTGTAGAAGCCTTAACACCCTTGGTTGAGAAATAGTTTCAGGGTCAGCAGCAGGGTTTTTGAAAAGAAATTTGTGGGAATCAGGAACCCTGTAATATCTGTCTGGCTTACTAAGAGCCGGAGGGAGGGAATCAGGAGCCATGCTTGATTCCGAGAACACATCAACAATGTCTAATACAGGAGGTATTGCCAAAGGCCTATGCTGAGGAAGAAGAAGAAAATCCCTAAGGTTCTTTTTAGATTCTGAGAAGTCCTGACTCTCCCAGTGAAAATGTTCCCTTAAAGTATGCAAAGTCTCTCCAAAAGAGTAAGCCTCAAGGTGGAATAGAAAATTCCAGATCAGAAGAGGAATCAGAAGAAATGGAAACCTGATCTGAAGATTCATAATCAGTGCCTTGCCTAGGCCTCTTAGCAAGGGGGGGGGGGGTTGGGAACCCCTGATCAAGGTAATTAAATCCTCAGCCATTTTGGTCATTTGTTTTTAGGCATAGGGGCCTGAGCACGTGGCTCATGCGTCGGTTTTTTTAGACATAGAAGTTGGTTTTGGCCTTGTTTTTGATGATGGCGTCGGTCTAATATACAAATGTTGAGGCCTGAAAACACCCTCAGAAGCTGGTGCCTGCTCAGCAGCTCCGGACCTATCCAAGGGAGAGACATCCGCGGGTTCAATACTTGCAGAATCTCGCAGCATACCGAACTCCGAATGGGTCTCGGTAGAGGCCTGTGACTCAAAAGTAGCGGGCATCAGGGGCTGCGAAAGCGCCTCACTGAGTACCGGCGAACCGACGACTGGCTTAGGAGAAGCTTCGTCATCGGATTTGGACCTCGACAATCTGTCTCTGTCTTTTTCCTTGCGTTTTTTGTGAACTCCGGCAGTTGGATTCCTAACCGATGACATTTCAGGATAGTTAAATCTTAAACCAAAATATTTAGAAGCAAAAATATACCGACGCTTAATAGTGTGTTGGTTAAATTTAGCACAAAACCGACAGCAAGGCACACTGTGAATACAGTACAAATGAAAATCCTTATGAAGTATTTGTTTCCCACAAGTAATGCAATTATTAACTTTTACTGACATCGCTAAGGAGCAAGAAAAAGTTTCCCCAATGGGGTACTTAGCTTTAGTTTGAAGACTTCGGTTCTGAAACTCGAAAATGAAAATTTCAGGAGTCGGTCGGCCGACCGGCACTTGCGAATGGCTTCTGCTTCGGGCACCGCGCGGCAAGAAAGACTGATTAAAATGGCGTCGGCTGCATGTTTTGTACCCCTGACAACCTGACGTCATGGAAGAGGAGACAGCAACCAATGCAGGACCCAAAACTTTGTTATTCAGGCCAACTGAGGGCAACCTACCAGCAGATTACCCAAATGTAATGACTGCAACAGTGAAACACGAAGAACATCTGGTAAATGGTCTGCTGGTAGAGATGGAATCCCCAACTTAGACTGTATGCGTTCTGTCAGTGAGCCAACTGGCTACACATCTAGTGACATATGGGTTAATTCCTAGTTGGGTGAGTTGATGCCTGACTGGAGAATTGTGTCAAAAGCCTTGGCTAAGTATAGATAGGGTATATGTACTGTTTTGCCTTCATCCAGGGCTTTTGTGACATTCACAAAGAAGTCCACCAGGTTTAATGAGCATAAGCTAGTCAAAGCCAAATTGGGTCGGGTCAAGAGTTTGAAGGTCACCTATACCTTTGTTGATAAGTTCCATGATGATTCTCTCCATGGCCTTTCAGATAATGCTGGTTAGGCTTATGGGTCTATAGTTCTCAGGTCATTGAGGGCACACGAGATAGACATACATTAGATGGAAGTTAAAATGGTTTAAACAAGAGAATAAACTAGAACAGAATGAAAGAAACAGTATGCACTGGATGAAAAGTGAAGCAGACAAGTGGGTGAAGTACTCAGGTTGTGGAGCAAAGGTTTGGCTCATGGAAAGAGGCCTTGTGATCAATATTGTCAGGAGGGTCTCCACATCTAACCAATAGGTACTGAAAGTATAAAATGTAGCAGCTATAGCAGATGCTGAAGTGAAGGCCTGGGTGAAAGTTGGGTTTGGGGAAAGCATGGAATAGTAACTTTCAGACCGTCTCAAAGAAATTCTGGCAAATGTTCTGGTCACTCAGGAGGGGTGATTTGGGGATTATTCAGGCTGTAATCAATAAGGTGGGGAAATGCTGACCTTGACTGGGGATGTTGTTTGGAAGTGTAAGAAATATAATGTGGAATTCCTAAAACCAGCAATCATTCTTTCTCTGAGAAGACAAAAGCAGAAGAAACCAACGAAATTGGTCAATTTTTGTTGATGAGATCAGTGCACCAATTAAAGACCTCTGCAGTGGCAAGGCTATGGGAACGGATGTAATCCAACTGGAAATGTTAAAACTTATGGATATTTTTGGTGCTGTGGTTAACATTCCTTTACTATGTTGTATGAAAGCAGGAACAGTACCTCTAGATTGACTGATTGGGCTAGTGATCACCATTTCAAAAAAAGGGGACATGAGGCTGAGTTCCAATTATAGAGATATCACACCTCAGCCTTCTTGGGATAGCCTATTTCTGGGTGCTGGAAAGGACAGTTCATTTGTTAGCTGAGCCTATGATCCAGGAAAAGTAAAGCAGATTTCACCCTGGCCATACAGCAGCAGATCTTATCTTTTCTCACACATGGATACCGGACAGGTCCTGTCAACATGCATTTTGTGGACCCAGAGATAGCACATGATTGTATTTTAGGGAATGCCCAATAGGAGGTGCTGCATTAGTACAGTGCTCTGCGGCCACTGATATGTACTGTTTGGTCAAGGAAGGGGGAATTGGGAATCATGTCAGTCTATCAACAGTTATTATAGTGCATGTCAGCAAAGTGAAAAAAAAAAAAAAACTACCAAAACAACTTGGGTAAACCTTGGAGAAAACGTTTTTTTCAGGGGGCATGTCCACCTGCATCACCCATAGTGGGCACACCTCCTACAACTGCCCAAGCTTATACACACCTACCAAGGTTGCATAACTATGGAGAAAAGAGAGAACTCAAAAGTTGTTTGGGTAACTTTTATCCAATCAACTGTCACTCACTGAATATGGTGTTGGTCAACCTACATGCTCCCTCAGAATTATGTCTGAACTCTTTTCACTAAGTTAAATACATTCATGCTCGGCACAGGACTCGGTCTGTCTTGTTTCCTTCATTTGCAATTTTCATGTACAGTATATCAAGATTTACACAGTATTCAGTTTGGGGACATGAGGACTGTATTTCAATTTGCAGGTGATATTGCTCTCTCTCTCAGCCTAAATGTCTGTAATCTCCAATGCTCACCAGAGCACTTCCCTACTGAGTATGAATCAGCTTGGATGAGAATTACCATCCCCAAATTACATGCCATGATTGCTCTCTATAGCTGCGGGAAATAGTTTACCTCAAGCAGAGGTGTTTAATTATCATGAGGCTTATTACCTGAATAAGGGTAAAGACGATTAGGAGAACCACTTACTGTTTGGAAGCTTTTGGCTTGCTTACTTGCTGTGTCTATTTACAAATTATGTTGATATGGTATGTTAACTAATTTTTTCACATATGATATACTTAAACCACTCAACAAAAGCAGAGTTGGAGCTGTTTTTATATAAATATATATATATATATATATATATATATATAAATATATATATTTTTTTTTATAAATGTATATCTATGTATCTATATCTATCTATATGATAATTATACACACACACACACGTATATAAAATATCACAGCTTGCAGGCATCTAAGTACATGCTCCACACAGGTTTTCAAACTTTATCCTGTATATGATGCAACAAATTTTGGTGAATTAAAACACAATGCATTTTTTATCAGATGAAGATGATCTTAAAGAGTATAAAGTAGACAACTCAACACCCTATTATTTCATAGGCCAGAATGGAAGTAAATACAAAAATGAACATTTATCTTTTTTTATTTTTACCTGGAGCAACCAAGACATCTGGGAAAATATCTTTGATTGTTTTCTTCACAGTTTGGAAGCCAAACGCATCAGTACTGTAAGAGCTGCTGGGAATGGGATTATATGCGTCTTCAATTTCCACTTTAACCCTTTCGTCTGCCACAATACTCTGCACCAAATGCAGAACCTTAAACAGATTTAACAGTACAAATTTTACATTTAGAAAAGTTAGAAGATTAAAAACATACTGTCCAATTTCATCAATGCCAATATTAATGGTACACCATTCTGAGTGACTATACAACACAAGCACAACTCCCACCTTCTTCCTCCTAATTTTAGTTTTCCATCTGATTGTCTTGCAACCTTAAATATCGGGAGGAATTCATAAAGGTTACCACAATGTGAAGACTATATCTCTAATATTTCTGAATGAATAGACAGGACATAAATGTGGTAGAGATTTTCTTAAACACAGACTGTGTACACTTGCGTAGGCATTCATGAATCCAACCTATTATGTGTATGCATTAAGTTAACTAAGCTTGAAATGCAAGAAACAGGACTTTAATCACTAGCAGACTATCAGATTCTGACCTCTAAGTTACAGAGAGTGTGTGAGCTATTTGATCTCTTGGATAAAGAGGGCTTTGGTCAATTGGTGTAGGATTGTAGCAAAAAGCATAGAATTTTAAGCATGGTCCTAACCAAAGCACAGATTGTCATTTATGTCCAGGAAGGCAACATCAGACAACAATGATCATGTCAACTGGTTTAGAGGAGCAGGAAGGATAAGAATGCAAAGATGGCGTGCGATTTTGGAGTGCATTATTCTGTCGTTGGGAAAGGGTTAAGGAGTTAGGAAACTACCAGTAAAGTGAAGAAGTAAACAAGTTATGGCATGAGGTAAAGGATGGAGTACTCAGGGCTATAGATAAAGTTATAAGGAAGAAACAAAGCTGTGAAGCAATGGAGAAGACCATTATTGCTACAAGGGAATGTGAGGCTAGAAATTATGGCAAAAGACAGGGCACAGAAGAGGCCAAAAGGAGGTGGGAGTGAGACACAGTAAAATGAGGCTAGTAAAAGGGTAACAAACATTGTGAGGACAGCAAAAACAAAAGTTTAAAGGGAGTTAGCAAGAATGATAAAGGGGAGCAAGGGCTTTTTTAGATACATACAGAAAGAAAGATGGGATGGATAGAACTAGCTGAGCTGAGCAAAGGTGGGAGGCAGATCACAGAAGACTAGGAGAAAACAGTAGTACTAACATGCTTCACTTCAGTTTTCACAAAGAAAAGTAAAGGGAGAGTGCCATGCGGTGAGGAGGTTAGTGCAGAATGGGGCAATGTACAGACATCAGTAAAGAGAGGGAGGAGGAGGAGGGGAGGACACTTGCTGCCATTAGGGAGGATAAAGCAAAGGGACCAGATGGGCTGCCTGACAGAGTCCTCAGAAATCTGGCTGGTGTACTGCAAAACCCCTTGACAGATGTATTTACAAAGGGTCATTCATTAGAGAACTGGAAGATAGCAAGTATATTATCACAGCACAACATGTGTGTGTGTGTGTGTGTGTGTGTGTGTGTGTGTGTGTGTGTGTGTGTGTGTGTGTGTTGGGCGGGTGGGGGTGGTGGCATGAAAAGAAATGCTTGTGAACTACAGGCACGTTAGCTTAACAGAAATGACAGGGAGATTCGTGGACAGAACCATGAGGGAAAGGCTGGTAGCTTTTCTAAGGAAAACAATACCCATAACAAGAACCAGTGTTAGTAAAGAAGATGCTGTCAGTCTAACCTAATCCAGTTTTATGACTGGGTTGCAAGTGAACTTGACAAAGGATTAGCAGTTGAAGTCAACCTGAACTTTATCAATAGCCTGATAGGGAAACTGAAAGGGCTGGGTGTACGATCAAGACTGAAAGACAACACAGCTGCATGACTGAATGGAAGGACAAAGTAGTGTCAAGTGGGGCAATGTCAAACAATTAGAGAAATGACAAGAAGAATACTGCAGGGGTCTCTCTTTTATCCAGTAATCTTTACAGTATTTGTCTTGGACATATTTAAGGGATCAATCTTTTTACTCAGGATACCAAGAGGTGCAGCACTGGAGTAAAAGGGGTTAGAGTCTAGGGAAGGATTTGCCAAAAGCTAAACAAGAGAGCAAAAAGGTTACAGTTTATTTCAAAACAAACATACAGAATACTGTATTTAATCCACGATAGGCTTGCTGTGAAGTATAAGCTGGGGGAAGTGAACTGCTGGCAGCACAGTGGGAGAAGGACATGGGGGGTGATGATCACTCTTGGAATGCACCACCAGGAGCCCGGTGAAAAGGCAGTGACAGCAGCAAACAGAATGCTCGCTCTTATTCTCAGTGACAGCAGCAAACAGAATGCTCACTCTTATTCTCACAAAGACGTATTCCAGACGCAGAGAGTTACTGCTGCCATTGGACAGGGTGCTGGTATTTCCACACTTTGAGAGCTACGCTTAATTATACACTATACAACTAAAGGGAAATTGGGCTGCTGGAAGGAACCCAGTGGAAACCACTGGGGGAAGGGACATAGCCAAAGACCAGAGGAGCTACAGCTCTTTTCCTCTGAGACCAGCAGACATATTGGCACACAAGATCATTACATCAGAATATCAGGGAGATATGTTTGTGTTCTGAACTAGGAGGACAGAGAGGGAAGGACAGCACAGGCAGCAGATTGCAGGAACCAACTACACCCTGGATCTCTGTAAGGACTTCATGACATAGGGGGTGCTAATTGTCAGAATTTAATATCCACACAGACTACATTTCAGGTATTTAATTACTTATATTTCCTCTCACAATATCTGGTTGAGATCACTTAACTGACAGGACTGTTTGCTATTTTGCTATTAATATTTGCTAAGGCTTGGCAACCTATGAACTGTGGATGGTACAGAATATGCACACTGGAGGTGGTGGGGTGCAGGCAGAGGAGGGTACACAAGATACACAGTAGAAGTGGTGGGACAGTCAGAGGCAAGGGAAGGCTCTGACAGAAAAACAGAGGGATATTCAATGCAGACAGATGGGGCTGACTGAAAAGTCTTCGAGGAATACGTCCCTGATTAAATAAACCATATCCTTACAGGAATGTGACAGCAGTTCCAGAATTCTTTCTTCAAGCCTTGATGCAGTAAAACAAATTCACTGAAAGTGTCTTTCAGTTAATCTGGAGATTGCTGTTTTCTGTAATGTCTGCAAAATTGGAGTTTGTACACGTCAGCTGAGGTACGTGTGTGTGTGTGTGTGTGTGTGTGTGTGTGTGGGGCATCTCAGCCCAAAAGTGAGGAAAAAAGAAGTTTGCACCCTTGCAAAGAAAAGCAGCTCTCTTTTAGGTTTGCTGAACATGGCTTTCAGTGATTTTGTTTTGCAGTATTGGAACTTCCAGAAATGTTGTTCAGAGACTTATCAAACCCATCATGACATTACACATCCAGATTGAAAACAGAAAACATTACCATTTGCGAGAGCAGGATACACAGTTTTACACCTATGCAGCTATGAATAAGATTATGTTAAACAAAACCACAAAACGAGGAACAGTGCGAAAATCAACTAGTAACCAAAAAAAACACACTGTGAGAGGAAAGCTGAAGCACCGGACAGCCGAGAACTATTGATGAAATAGTAATTTATTCAACAAGTAATCCAACGTAAAACGCTTGATGAATCACCACGTGTTTCGTCTTTTACACACCAGACTTCATCAGACAAACATCAATAATTAAACTCCACATATTTATATGCTGACAAACATTTAAATTAACCAATGATGATAAAACATCATCTCATGAATATGTATGCATGAATTCATCCATTTCAAACTTTTTTTATATATATGTATATAACCCATGATGTGTATTTCACTTGATGTATATATTAAAATGCAACACCAAACATAATAAAATCGAATTAAATCATCACATATATAATATATTTAAACATATTTATATATGTGATGATTTAATTCGAGGACGTGACTTAAATGAATCTGTTTCACTTAAGCCAATCCTGCATGCCAGACCTCTTAGGTAGTAGTATTTATCCTATATTTACATATACTTATATATTCAACATGATGCTTTTATATGTTCTTTGAATACTATATGCATTGTTTTTCATTTAGCCTGTATTATTCTGCTTCATATTGAAGCAGTTTTAGTTATGCAGTTCATTGTTTGTTGATAGATGTGATTATTGTTTTATTGGCTTGATTGATAGATTGGTTAGCAATTATGTAATTAAGTCAGCTTGCTTTTACTATTTAAACATGCCAGATTTGTATATTTTATTAACGTCTGAGGAAGCGGGCAGGTCGCCCGTGAAAGCGCTTACGTTTTTTGTGTACATCTATTAAATCTTGTTCGTCTGATTTATTATATACTGTGGCTTTGGACTTTTTTGATATATCTACATTGGATTTGTCATATATTATGCTACTGCTTTCTACTGGTTTTACATTCATCTTTGGGTCTTGGTTGTTTTCCAGTATCTTTGGGATTTATGGAAGTAGCAGCAGCAACGGAAGAATCTAACATGAACAGTATGGACAATTGTACCAACAGACTAAGGGGGTTCTTGACTTCTTCTGTTAACCCTCTTTTGAATGCTGATGTGTCTGCAGGAGGACTAGATACAAACCAAGGTATCAGTGATGATGTGACTGTTAAAAGAACTTAAAAGAGATTTAGAAAATAATCTCTATAAATATAAACGACTACAGAGCCAGCGCTTTCACCTTGAGGCTAGTATCAAATTTAATGTTGTTCCACGTGGGCTACGTATTTTAACAATGCCCAGTTATGGTAGCACATATCCAGAACTGCTATCTCGCTGGCAACAGCTTAATTTAAAAACTAGTAAAGCCTACATGGAACTCATTCTTGAGTTCTTCTTTCCTCTTGAAACAGATTTACGTAATTTAATTATGCAGCAACAAAACAAACTATATAGTTTATATGGTGAAGGTCCTACTGATACATTTGTTCATGACATAACAGACAAAGTGTCTAGATATGAAACTAAGCTCATGGATACTAACAGAAAGAAACTGTTACGTGATTTGGATGACTTTTCCAAACATAATGTGTTTACTTGGCCCAGGACTACTGTTTTGAAACCCAATGAAGCACCTACTAATGCACGTTTGGGTGGTAATCGTGAAGGACATTTACCTGGTAGAAATTTGATTAATAACAATGTAATGGATACAATGAATGAAAATGAGAACCAGAATCGACTGAAAAGGTCTGAACAGACAATAATGGATGTGCGTGATAGCACGAGCCATGCTGATCTTCCACATGCGACGGAAATATCTTCACCACAACAAACGTCGACTTATTCTACTCCACAAGAGATTCCAACAGTACTAACAACTACTGCTTCTGTTAATTCAACGCGTCCAACGATGGATGTTCGCCGCAAGTTGATCAATGACAATTCACACAATCTAGATTCGTTGGCTTTTCCCCTGCCATACAAACCAACCAGAAAGAAGTCTATGGACCTAGATTTACCGAGGGGAACAAAACGAAAGGAGGTGCCATTAAACACACAGGTACGCACAATAAAGAAAATGTGGACAAACGAGAACTAGTATGGAACATTTCCAACTATTGCTTAACTCCAGCTGAATATAAGCTTTTGAATAAAGGCCTTGGGTTTATACCCTCCACATGTCTTGAAAATAGTGAGGTACTTTTAGCTTTACGCATGTTTGCACGTCAAATTGCACTTAAACTATCTTTTAATGATAGTTCTAACAATTCTATCTGTGCATTTAGGAGGAAAAGTGTTTATGTACCTGTTTTACCACCCAATGTTGATGTATTTTTAAAAGCAATGGAGAATGACATCTATAATGATTGTAACTTTTTTACATCGGATTTGGAAAACAATTTGGACCCAGAAGAGGTTATAGCACTGAAAAGTATTAGAAATAATGATGCTATTATTGTCAGACCATCTGATAAAGGTGGTCCTGTTGTCGTATTAGACTCTACTTACTATCTTAGCACCATGTGTGGTATGTTAGATACTGATGCATATAATGAAATCACTTTATCTGACATTGAACAGTTAGTCTCTCAAATACAGTCATCACTATGGGAATGTTTGAGCTTAGGCACTATTAACAGTGAGTTATATAATTACTTTCTTGTCCCGCATCCGTTGGTTCCGAGACTTCATGGTCTTCCCAAAATCCATAAGAATCCAACCCAGCCCAAGTTTAGACCCATCGTAGCTGGGACTGGATGGGTTACCGAACCCATTTCTATATATCTGGATTCTGAATTAAAGAAAGTCTTGAACAAGTATAATTATGTTCTCAAAGATACAGAGCAATTCCTGAGAGATCTATATACGTTTGTGTCTGGGCTTAATGATGTAAATAATTTGGTTTTCATCACCATGGATGTTGAATCCTTATTTACATGTATTCCTAACCTATGTGGTCTTGATATGCTATACAATTTGATGGTTGAAGAAAATGGGATGGAATCTTGTAAAGTTGAATTTTTATGTTTTTTGTTAGAATTAATCCTTGACAATAATGTTTTCCTTTTTGATTCCAGGTACTTTATACAGACCAAGGGCATAGCTATGGGCACTAGCTGTGCCAATAGCTATGCCAACTTGGTCATGGTAGCTTGGGAGCAACAATATCTCATTAACCAGTCACATATTATGTTCTACAGACGTTTTGTTGACGACTTATTTATCGTTGCTGATGTCAGGAAGTTTTGTTGTTCTGATTTCATTGATTATGTAAATTCCACTTGCCATTTTCTAAAGTTTTCTATTGTTACCTCACCAGTAAGTATAGACTTTCTAGATGTGAACGTCTATATTGAACATGGTACTATTAAGACCAAACTTTATAGGAAACCTTGTTATTTTCCAGCGTACCTGCATTGCCAAAGCATGCACCATCCTGCCTGCTTTGGCAATATAATTAAAGGGCAAGCAATGAGAGTATCACGCATTTGTTGTGATGATACAGTATTTGACGAAGAAATTAATTTGTTGAAACAAGGTTTCCTTAATAGAGGTTATCAGAAAGAAGAATTTGAGAATGTTAACGCTCAAATGAAGTACTTGAGAGAAAATAGAACTAAACCTTATTTTAGTTCTGGTCAATTTCCTTGTAAACCTACACGTGATAGGTCTGATCGTAATGTAGCCATAGTTTTACCCTATTGCAGCAACATTAACAGAATACAGCGTATGATTTATGATAATTGGAACATTTTGACTGTGGATGATACCACCAGAGACCTTGTAGGGTCAGTGCCTATGTTTACCTTTAAGAATTGCCAAACCATACAACAACGTATTTGTTATCCCAGTTATTCTCTAAACCCCCCCCATCAATAATAGTGAATGGATGTGGGGCACTAAGAGATGTGGTAATTGTCCACAATGTCCTTCTATCGACAAATCTAGATTTTTCAGACACCCTGACTCTGGCGTTTTATGGCAACTTAGGATTTCAGGCACTTGTAATACCAAAAATTTAGTCTATGTTGCTTATTGTAATGTTTGCTTTCACTATTACGTTGGAAAGACCAACAGGTCTCTGCGTGAAAGGATTCGTGACCACCAGTATTACATTAGACGAGAGGAACCATACAATGCAATTGCCAAACACGTTATTAATAATGGTGCTTCACATATATTTTCTTTTCAAATTTTGCACATTGTTCCACACAATAATAGATTAGGTGACATTGTCAATGATACTGAAGCTGCAGAAGTTAAATGGATTTTGAGGCTGGGTGCACATCGAGGACGTGGCTTAAATGAATCTGTTTCACTTAAGCCAATCCTGCATGCCAGACCTCTTAGGTAGTAGTATTTATCCTATATTTACATATACTTATATATTCAACATGATGCTTTTATATGTTCTTTGAATACTATATGCATTGTTTTTCATTTAGCCTGTATTATTCTGCTTCATATTGAAGCAATTTTAGTTATGCAGTTCATTGTTTGTTGATAGATGTGATTATTGTTTTATTGGCTTGATTGATAGATTGGTTAGCAATTATGTAATTAAGTCAGCTTGCTTTCACTATTTAAACATGCCAGATTTGTATATTTTATTAACGTCTGAGGAAGCGGGCAGGTCGCCCGTGAAAGCGCTTACGTTTTTTGTGTACATCTATTAAATCTTGTTCGTCTGATTTATTATATACTGTGGCTTTGGACTTTTTTGATATATCTACATTGGATTTGTCGTATTTTATGCTACTGCTTTCTATTGGTTTTACATTCATATATATATATATATATATATATATATATATATATATTTATACAAACACACACCCACACACATATAAACTATTAATTTAAAATGACTCTAAATAACTTTTTGAAGTAGCAAAAAACATTTTATATTTATAGCATCACTGATTCCTGGTGCACAATATGCTTGTAGTCTCATCTGCCAAGCTGATTCACGACACTCTAATAAATTCCTAAAATCCTGTGATAAAAAACTATCATCCACCTGTTCCAGTACAAAAAAGGAAAACTTCTTAAAATCTGAACATGTCAAAGCAGGTCTGGCCAAAGCATTGTTAGAATCCCTTTTCTTAATGGCTAGTGTGTGTTCGTAAATCCTTCTACTTAACATCCTGATAGTTTTCCCTATATAAAAACTATTACAGGAATCACAAATAGCTGTGTAAACCACACATTTACTCTGACAAGTATACCTGTCTCTAGCCCATACATACAACCCATTTCAGATGTTTAAATTCAACAAAAGACGAGTTAGCTATAAATCTTTGCTGTTTACAGTGGCCACAACAAAAAGTGCGTACTATAGTGGACTCTCTCAAGTCATTTTTATCCAGTGTTTTCCTTTCTAGGATAGTCTTGATGTTACACATTTTTTTAAAAGTAAAAACTGGCCCATTTCCAATAATGTTAATCAAATCCACATTACCAGACAGAATCTTCCAATTTTCAATAATAAAATTTTGATGAGCCACATCTTATTAAATATGGGTAATGGAAAAGCAAAGCCATGTTCTATCTCATATCCTGAGTCAATGTGTACAAAACTACTTCTACTACCTTCCCTTGTTATTTTTGTACGTAAAACAGGACAGGCTTTTGTTTCTCTAAGTTTCAAAACTTTGTCTTCTACTGCATTTAACCATACCTGATCATAACCTCTGTCCATAAACATGGATCTTAATTCAACCATTTCTTTCAAAATGGTTACTTGAACAGTGGTTAAATGGCTCAAATGACTCAACTGCCCCTAGACCACTCCTCTTTTAGTATGAATAGGGTGTAAACTATCCCTGTGTAAACACTGATTAACAAAAGTAGGCTTCCTGTAAATCCTACTTATAAAAGTTTTAGACTTAAAGTCAGAATCAAAGGTCAAGTTTTAATCTAGAAAATGTGTATCATTACCAAAACCACTTACTGAAAAAATGCAAAAAGTCTCTGGTCATATTTAAATCTGAAATAAAAGTTAGAAAACTGCCAAAATCCCCCTTCCATAGCAAAAACAAATGATCACTAAATCGGCGGTATAATAAAACATTAGTTATTTGAGCATGCTTGAACAAATATTTATGTTCCCACATCGCTATTACCAAGTTTACAAACACAGGAGCAAGCACTGCCCCCATTGCCACTCCTAATATTTGTTTATAAAAAGTACCATTAAACTCAAAAAAAATTCCTGTCCAAAACAATTTCCATAAAAGAACAAATGGTGCTAATTTTGTAATCAAAATCAGTAAAAGAAGGCAAATATTCGCTGATATATTCCACACCAACTTTTTGATTAATGCAAATGCACAAAAATGCCACATCCAAAGACACAAAGAAGAAAGGAACATCAGCCATCTCAAAGTCACTGAAAATTTTTAATAAATGAAGAGAGTCCCTTATACATGACTTGCATGCCTGGACTACCGGATTTAAAAGATTATCCAACCACACTGAAATAGGTCCAGTCTTGCTGTGCCCTGCTGACATGATTGGTCTAAATTTAGGATGTGACTTGATTTTGTGAACCTTTGGAATACCACAGAACATCACCATTTTTGGAAATGGCACACTTAAAATCATAAGTATGGTAGCCCACACAACCTTGACTAAACAAGTCAAACAAAGACTGATCAATGCCAGAATAACTTCTACTTATGAAATCCTTAGTCACAGTCTTATAACTTCTTTCATCCTTCAACAAATTTAATACGGCAGAGTCATAATCAGTCTTGTCCATGATGACCAATATCCCACACTTGTCTGCCCTCATTATTCTTAGGTTTCGATTATTGGCCAACTCATTCAAAGACAATTTTTCACCATACTTCGTTGTCGAATTTTACTTTAGTCTTAAGCTTTTTTTCTAAAATCATTCCCACATGCATTGTTAAATATTTGGAGGGTGGTATTAAGTGAAGAGTTGAAGGTGCTGCGATGTCTTGGTATAAAATTATGTGAAATAGAATCCAGAAGATCATGCTTCACAAACTGCAAATTCAACTTCCTTATATACAGTTTGAAATCAATGATCCATTTTGTGACATTCACACTGTCTGGAATAAAAGAAAAACCTCTTTAATACAGAAACCATGTCTGCTGACAAAATTTGCTGACTTAAGTTTAAAACTACTTGAAACTTCAACTCTGCTTCTGATTTTTGTCTTTGCCCTTCCCTTTGGTCTGTACATCCTTGGACCACTTTGGGGTCTGTTTCCTAATTGGTCCACTAAAAAAGGACCTGTATGAGTAGAGGAAGTAGAAGTAGACAGCAAGTTATCAGTCTCACAACTAACATTGGGCAGAATATTTGTCAAGTCATTTTGATGGTTAATGTGGTGACTACCAAAACTATTACTGTCCTTCACGTTACTGAAAGAGGAATCCTTTACTGCTTGGTTGAAATTTGTTGTACCGTCACCACAGATCTCCACAGAATTAACTTATAAATGGTAAGCTGTATTGGCCACATAAGCTGCAAGACTGCGGCAAAGATTACCTTGTTTTTTACTTACTACAATGGCTCTGTGTCAAGCAACCTTGGCGTCAATGCTCGAATACAAAGTTTTAAACAGAATGAAACAATCAGAAGTCTTTATCATACCATCCAATGACAATATTTGTGACTTCAAAACCTCCAATTTGTTCTAGTAATGTTTTATTAACACTTTCATTATAAAAAACCCATGGCATCAAACAGTCAGCTTGTTATATAGAGTCTTCATACTTGACACAATTCGGAAACTTGGACACTTTTAAACCTTGTGGTACAACACTTATTTATACATTCCTCTAAGTACTGTACTTTTAACTGTAAAGACACATACTTTAGATAGTACTGTTCCAATTTAAAAATACTGCTTTTACACATACCGTGTTCATTTGTAGTAATGCCACTCAGCCCTGAAATGCCACTGTGGCTAGAATTCACCACGAAAGGATTGTCGGACTCTTTCAAGACATTGCATATAATGTTGCCTTTAGTGTTGTCACTGGATCCATAGTTTAATAATCCATCGGATACACAATCACCTGTCCCCATTGGTGCAATCACACTAGAAGATAACCCATGGAGTGTTGCTCCACTTCTGGAAACAAAACCAGAACTCCGTGGATGACGTCCAGAAGTTAAACTCTCCTTTATAGCTTCGGCAACCACTTTCCCAAGATGTTCTGCTAAATTATAATGGTTAGGAGTGGGATGAAAGCTAAGGTTGAGGAGAGGATCTTGTGAGTCCTCATTAGCCATATCTTCCAAAAACAAAAATCACACAACCAGATGATAGATGATGAAAAAAATAAATAAATAACTGTAACAAACTGACACGACTAGAAGAAATCCACCACAAATGATTTAGTGCTATCATTCTCTTTTAATATAACTAGAACTTCATCAGGAAATACATCTCTCCATAGCATTTTAATTATAATCCATGTAAATCACATGATACCAACCAACCAATTAAAAAAATATATACAAATTACTAAATGAAATATTCAAATCACTGCAATGAACATTTATAGCACAAACTCCCAATATTATTTGACGTTTAAAAAAAAAAAAATATATATATATATATATATATATATATATATATATATATATATATATATATATATATATACATATATATTAAAATCAAATAAGAAACTGGATTAAAATACACATATAAACTATTAATTTAAAATGACTAAACTTTTTGAAGTAGGAGAAACCATTTTATATTTACAGCTTCATTGATTCCTGGTGCACAATCTGCTTGTAGTTGAATCTGCCAAGCTGATTCACAACACTCTAATAAATTCCTAAAATCCTCTGAAAAACTATCATCCACCTGTTCCAATACAAAACAGGAAAACTTAAAATCTGAACAGGTCAAAGCATGTCTGGCCAAAGCATTGTTAGAATCCCCTTTTTTAATGGCTAGTTTGTGTTTGTAAATCCTTCTACTTAACATCCTGATAGTTTTCCCTATATAAAAACTATTACAGGAATCACAAACAGTTTAAGGGGTGTGTTGTCAATATGATAGTTACCAGGGGTGGATAACTTCCGAAAGGATACTATTATGCATTTCTTGGCATTTAGTTTTTGTCCATGGCTCTGACACCAGTTGGTTGTCCGTGTCAGCCCCTTCTGGAGAACATTTGTGTCAGTGTGGAATTGAATGACAGCTCCTAATTTGCAATCATCTGCAAATTTAGTCTGCCAGAGACCATTGGCCTTGACTTCAGAGAAGTACATGCCAAAAAGAAGCAGTCCAAGGACTGACCCCTAAAAGACTCCACTTGTGAGTGGCCTCCTTGTACAGGTGGACTCCCCAATTCTAACTTCCTGGGTCCTGTGAGCCAGTTGGCTATCCACTGGATGACATACAAGTTTGTACCTAACTTCTTGAGTTAATCAACAATGCCTGAGTGGGGTATTGTGTCAAATGCCTTGGCCAGGTCAAGGTAGGCTGTGTGAACCTGTTTTGCCCTCATTCACTGCTTTGGTAACCTCCTCAAAGAAGTCCACCAGGTTGAGTAGGCATGATCGCCTTAGATGAAACCAAACTGGGTTGGGTCCAGTGTCTAGAGGTTTACTATATCACTATTGATCATTTCCCTGATAATTCTTTCCATGGCTTTACATAAAAGACTAGTGAGACTTGTGGGTCTGTAGTTTCCAGGGTCTGTAGATGGCCCACCTTTGCGCAGAAGGATGAGTGTTGCTGTTCTCCATTCATGAGGCATGAAGCCTGTTTGGAGGTTACAGTTAAATAGTAATTACAGAGATCCTGATAGGTCAAATGTCATGCTATTTAAATGGCATCCTGAGATATTGCCTGGGCCACTGATGCAGTGTTCTTGGCCTTAGAGAGAGCATTAAGGTCCTGTTCCCTAGTGATAGCAGGGTGGGTTATATTTGATGGTATTTCCTGAGGGAAGGTTGAGGGGGAGAGAGGGGTAAAGTTGGAGCTGAATTTATCAGACAGTACATTTGCTATATCTTCTGGCTCAGTATAGGTGGTTCCCTTAACAATGAGCTCTGCACACAACTGTGTAGTGCCTTTGAGGTTGCAGACATTGCTAAAGAATGCCATATTCACCTAAAATTTGGCTTTGGTAGACTTTCTCCTTCGAGCTGTTCAATTTGATGAGAATGCCTTTATCCTGCTGGATGCTGCACCTCCTAATTTTTGCCATGATTTTATTCATTCTGTTATACAGCCTATTGATTTTGTGATTCCACCTGGGTGGCTTGTTTTTTGAGTTACTTCTTTACTTCCTGGTGGGTACAGCTGCCTCTATGCATCTATTATCATGCTTGTACAGTGTTTCTGTGAACAGTTCTGCATAGGCAGCACTGTTCTCAGGGTTTATGGGGACTTGAAATTTTGCCAGGTTATCACTTAATAGCAGGAGGTTAGCCTTAGAGTAGCTCCTGAATATTCTAGGTTTAGCTGGGGTCCTGGTTTTATTTTTACTTCAAAGGAGGCCACTTTCTGGTCTGAACTTACCAATCAGTAAAAACTAAATGAAAACTCCAGCCAATCTATAACTTCACCGAGTGACCTCTCAAACCTCTTGTATCAGAGGCAAATGGGATATATGCAAATTACCCTTATGAACATCAGGTGTTTCAGCTATATGGCGACTGACCAGGGAAGACATTACAGTAGGGGGTGTGCAGCAATCTCCCACATTAGTGAAGGGCAGATCAAGTATGGTTGCACCTCTGGTTTGTGTATTAGCTATCTGGTCCAGGGAGTTTGAGTTTACAAAATCTGGGAATCTCTGTGCCTGTGTGTTTCGTGTTGTATAGAATTCCCCATTAATAATGGGGTAATTAAAGTCATCCATGAATATGGTATTAGGTTAATGTTTCTAATAAGTTTAAATACATGGTATGAGTTTCCTGAGTTATACAGGGGGACCTAAAACTTGCAAGGAAGTGGTATTGGATTTTGCCTATGGTGATATGAACATGTAGCAGCTCAAGTGCATTTTCCTGTAACAATATACACTACTAGAATGGAATTACAACTGCAAAATTGTTTGCGGTCTACTGAAATGTGATACTATTAGAAAAGAACCATCACTAATAAACTCGCAACATTTGAAAAATCTGCACTTAAAGGTATCACTATATTTTAATAGCATGTCTATCTAAGCAAGACCATTCTCATGTTCCAACATGTTTTTAAATTGTGCTCTCTTTTACTAATGAGTGCATTGCCACTTCCTAAAACTGTAGCTGAACTGACATTACCTGTGATGATCTGTCTAATTCCCTGTGTGTCAGCATAAACATTATATTTAATCACATAATCAAGTTACTAAATAGAGCAGTGACCAAGTTCAACATTTTTAAATCCAGTTTCTTATTTGATTTTAATAATTGACAATTACTTATGCCTACTATCATACCTTCTTGGAAAATATTTTTTCATCATCTCTGTTTTATATTTTATTTCAAGGACATTTGTTCAAAACACACCATTTCTTCAATAAATAAATCATCACGAGATTAGCCTGGAAAGCCTAATAGCTTTATTGTTGATGATGTTGGCCTTGATGAAGTGGATGTACCCACTTTGGGCATACAGACAATTAGTTGTTTATAACCCAATCACTCCTTGACCCCAGACCAAGGGTTTCTACCCTCCATTTGCTACCTACTATTCCCACACACACATACCTCTCAACCTGCAAGAAATCTGGACAAAGCCAAAAATAATGGGGGACAAAGGCCTAATGGGGACAGATATTAAATATTGTTCTTATAAACTAAGAAGGTTGCTTGAATAAGACGTTTTGTATTAACATGCATTTTCTGCAGGATGTTAAGTCTAAAACTGAAATGTTTGTCATTATTTAGTGACCTCAGTCCTCAATGATTAGCCGGAAATCCACAAATTTTATGAGGAACAGATAAAAATGAGGCAAAAATCTTGACATTCAGCAAAAATCTGGACAGTTGACAGGTATGCCCACACAACTCAGCAACACCCTCACTGTACCCCATATCCTACAAAGCTACCATATTCCAACCACCATATCTCAAACTTCCTGAACACCTCTATAAAATCAACCTATCTTGCTCATACTACTTCTCAGAACTAACACTGAATCCAGTCCAAGTCCCTCACATCATACAACACTCAACTCTCATGACACCTCCCCCCTCTCCTGTGCATTAATTAATGCCCAAAGCATCTCTAATAAACTTGACCACATTAACACTTCCTTACAACTGACTCACCTTGTAACACAACCATCACTGAAACATTGCACAAACAAACCCTCTTTAGCATCTACTCCTGTCTTATAAATACCTCCAAAGCACAAGACATGGCAAAAGGCAATGTGGGGACACTCTCATTCTTTATGGGGAAAAAAAAACTTAAACCAGCAACCACTGCTCAAACAAATGCTTCCTCAGACATTGAACCTAAATGGATCTTTCTGAAACTTCCCTCCTGGAAAAATAGTCACCTTTGATAGCAGTCGCTTACATTTCTCCTCAAGCTTCCATTAACAAAATTAAATCTCTTATTCTTACAATCACTTAAGCTTCCCATAACTATAACAATATTGTAATTTTATAGGTGCATAGGTGCTTACTAGGTTAATGGCTACAAGGGCCTTTTAAGCCTAGCCATGCATCCCAAATCTCTGACAAGTTCTGGTACCCCTGATAAGTGTAAGCAAGGGCTTGGGAGGTGAAACATTTGCAAGCAGGGGTCTGGGAGATGAACTATTTACAGGCTGCCTATGTCCATTAGAGACACAGGTGCCAAACCAGGGATGAATCTCCTGTTCCCCAATCAATTGTCCAAGTTTCACTTGAATTGGGTTAGGGAGGAACTCTGCTTCACATGGATTGGGAGACTGTTCCATAGACTGGGTAGTCTCTGGGATACATACCTGCCTCTCCAGCAGGTCCTATTTATGTCACAGGCAAGGTTTACATCTTTAGAATGAGTAATTCTGGTGCTGTTTTGTTTTGCAGATATGCAGGAGGTCCATCAGTGTGGGGTCTGACAATGCTCTGTATGCCAGGTATAGATCTCCCCTCAACAGCCTGTAGGAGACAGAATACAAGGATAGGGTCCTGAGGCAGTCTGCACAGGACATGCTACTTACACACTGTATTCTTTTAATGAGGAACCTTTGTGGCTGTTCCAATTGTTGGATTTGCCTGGTTAGGTACATACCAAAGGGGGCATTGCACTCAATGACAGATCTGATGAATGCGGAATACAATGGAATAAGGACATCTTTGGACCTCGCTACTGTAGACACGTGATGATCAACGGCTAGATTACTGTATATGTGTGTCCTCAAGTCCATGACTAAAGGGTCACCTCTTAGGTTTGTGTTGCCAATATGATCATTACCAGGGCTGGATGACTTCCCAAAGGATATTATGCATTTCTTGGCATTAGTTTCAGTCCAGGGTTCTGGTACAAGTTGTTTGTCTGTGCCAGCCCTTCCTGGGGAACATTTGTGTTGGTGCGCAATTCAATGACAGTTCCTACTTTCCTTAATCCACAAAACAAAGGGGAATGAATACTGCACTCTCTGGATGTGCACATACAACTTAGATTCTATTTGGACAGGACTAAGCCTATCAAAAAATATGAACAGCTGCTAGTTAGCTTTGCTGCAGGGGCAGAGGGGAAGGCCATTTCAAAGCAAATGATTTCCAAATGGATAGCCCATTGCATTAATTTCTGCTACAAGCACTATGGAAAACCTACCCCACAGGGGAGGAGTCCCTACCAGGGACATCCTAGAAGCTGCTAACTGGAGCTCTGTACATACCTTCACCAAGCATTACCACTTGCCTATCTTCTCTAAATCCAGAGCTGGTTTTGCCACTGCAGTCTTGCAGGGCTTAATAGCTGGCCCTAATGCTCTTTAACTTCCTCCTCCCTTCCTTAGCTTTGGGAATCAACCCAAATGTGATGACTGCAGCAGTGAAACACGAAGAACATAGTACAGTTGTGTACACTTACCATAAATGTAGATGTTCGAGTGTATTCACTGTTGCAGTTCTGGATACCCTCCCTCCAGCCCCCTGACTTCTCTTGGCTATACCTTTCCTTCTTGTTGGTATATTTATTTTTTCTTGTGTATTTGCTTTTTGATGGGGGTTTACCATATCATGTATTTGCTTCCTATTGTAGGGGCACCTGACATCTGGGGCAGGAAGGGCTGAAGTGGTGGCGTCGGCTGCGTGTTTGGTGCCCCTAATGACCTGGCGTCAGCGTCCAGCGCGGGGGTCTGGGGACTCTGGTGTTCATGCTGGCTGGGGGCTGCCTGCAGGTGGATGGCCCAGGTGTGATGACTGCAACAGTGAATACACTCTAACATCTACATTTATGGTAAGTGTACACAAATGTACTTTACTATGCAAGCTGTCACTGTTACCTTTAAAAGAATCCCAAAAGAAGATGGAATTTGTTCTTGATAGTACAATTTCTTTGAAGGATGGATCTTTGATCCCTTATACTGCTTTAACTTGTAACTAACCCCCTGAGAACTAATTAAAGTACTTTATGTTCGAGACTAGAAATGCTGCAGAACTGTAACTGTAACCTGAGTTTCGACAGTATGCAAGGGATGAAACACTTGCATTCCTAGTAAAACTTTCATAATAAAATGTTTGTGATTATGTTAGCAGTAGTCTTGCCCAAATGATTGACACAAACTCTCAATATGATTCAACCCATCCATGTTTGTTCAACTATAGCATGTAACCTCATTTGCCGATAGTGGCCTTGTGAGAAACTCTTGTGTGACAGTCATAGGATAGAAAATGTACATCTTTTTTGATTTGAGAAGCACAAAGGAAGAGATGATCACGTCAGTCACCCTGCTAGACAGGGGACCAGGGAAGTAAATATTCTGTGAAGAAATAGCCAGGGAATTATTATGGCTAGGCTTGTATAGGCCCTAGGGCTGATAGCCTAGTACCAACCTATGAACCTAATTTGCAATCATCTGCAAATTTAATAGAAGTAAATCCCAAAAAGCAGTGGTCCCAAAACTGATCCCTGAGGGACTCCACTTTTCACTGGCCTCTTTGTAGAGGTGGACTCCCTAGTTCTAACTTCCTGGGTCCTGTCTGTGAGCCAGCTGGCTATCCACCAGCTTACATAAGGGTTTGTACCTAACCTCTTAAGTTTGTCAACAATGCCCGAGTGGGGAATTGCATCAAATGCCTTGGCCTGGTCAAGGTAGGCAGTGTGGATCTTTCTGCCCTCAGCCATTGCTTTGGTGACCTTCTCAAAGAAGTCTACCAGGCTGAGTAGGCATGACCTGCCTTGATGAACCACAAAAAAGATCCTCCTGCCCGAAAGGCAATTGCATGGCTCCACAAAAATCAGATGCATAGAAAACACAATGAGCCAGCAAACCATGAAACTGAACTTAATTTAATAGTTAGTGCAGCATAAAAATATTTATCCAGACAGGTTTCGGCTGGTAAAAGACACTTTGAACGTAAAAACAGCATTCCACAACTGAATACTCTAAATAAACAGGGTGCATAAAAATTAACTTTAAAATGTGCAGTCAAAATTCAAAGTTTAGAAGCCTTATATTTCAGTTCACTTGTAACAGATACTTCTTCATTTAACCCTGGTACACTTGTGGCATACAAACACAACTGCCAGCAAAATTCTTTAGGCAATAATAACTTCTGCCAGTCCCCTTTGTTGTTTTCATCTGTAATCCTTTCAAGGATGGAAAATATAAACATATAAAAATGTTTGCAGCTCATTGCATGCCTTGCTATCACTTTTGTTGTCTTTTTTTAATGCTATACACATGTTGCTAAATACGTTTAAGTGAACTGTTGGTCTTGCCTATATAAAAGGCTGTGCATGACTGACACTGGGCAAGGTAAACAATTTAGATGTATAGCAAAAAATGTTGCCCCCTAGTAATTTCCTTTTTATTTCTTTCTGAAGATGTCTACAATAAGTTAGACAAAAGCACTAATACTTTAAATGTTTTTTTTTTTCAATTAAAGTCATACTCAGAACCGTCTGGCTGTCCTGATCATTTTGTTTTTAGGGTTAGTTATATTTGATGGTATTTCATGAAGGAATGTTGATGGGGAGAGAGGAGTAAAGTTGGAGGTGAATGTGTCAGCCCATAGGTTTGCTATATCTTCTGGCTAAGCACAGGGGGCTCCATTTACAATGAGCTCTGCACACAATTGTGTATTGCTTCTGAGGTTGTAGACCAAAGGTGCCGGAAGCTGTTGAAGGCTGGGGGGAGTGGAGGGTGAGAGGGGCACTTAGTGATCTAAAAAGGGCAATCAAAAATATTTACGCGCTCAACATAGATTCACTTAGAGGACATTTTAAGCGTAGCCAGTTTCCCTTTTAGTGACTGAATTAACATTTCCTGATTGGTCTTCCCCATCCCATGGCTAATAACTGCAGTTAGTCCTAGTGAGAATAATTATGATCACGCCACAGACAATTGTCTGTCTGTTCAGTGACCTTGACGAATTTGTGAGGTAAGTTCATTGATTTGGTCTATGATGGTGTAACAAGCCAACAATAAGAAAGACAAAAAGATGATCCTATACACCTGCTGAGAAATAAGCAAGAAGGAGGAAACCTATAACATGTAAATAACAAGCCGTTGCAGGTTTATACTAAACAGGTTTTCATTCATCTGCTGAATTCCTGACATATTTCAATAAACTGCCTTCAAGCTGATTACTCAGCTTTATAAAAAGTTAAGAAAAAAGAAAGTATGCAGGTTTAATATTGTATTAAAATAATACATTATTTTTCAATACTGCTGTGATAAATAAAGTTATTTGTTGGGTGACTGTTTTTATACAAATCTGAGCTGTCATGTCTATAAAAGAAGCAACCATTTTATACGCAAATGTTAAAACATGTTCTCTTTTTGAAACTCAGATATTCAGTATAAAATCAAATTCTTTCTTTTTGTAAATGATAGAGAGGCTTCAAAGTTGAGGTATTCAGAAATCAGAGTTGTGTTAGCTTTTTTGTAGGGGCACAGAACATTCTATAAATAAATAAATAAAACCCTAAACTGAAAAAGTTCACATTCTAACAAAGTCAATCGGCATTTATCAAAATTGACAGCAATGGTAGTCAATGAAAGCAACACCTCAGGTTTCATTTAGATACAAATAACCCAACTAAGGTTCACTAGAGGTACAACAATAAAACAGTGATATACAGAACTGATTTCATTCATGAGAACTGCACCAGAATGTGTGCAACACAAGAAATGTATGTACAATAAAGATAGATTATTGTATTTATTTATTTTTATATATTTATTTAAGCTTTATTTAACAAATTAGTTCCACTTGGCTGGAAACCTATTTTCAGGGGGGAGACTCAAAATTATATTCATGGCAAGGGACTGGGAACTAAATGAATTCTCGTCATCTTTTCATTAAGGAAACTTAACCCACTTTAAATTACAGGCCAGTATTTTTCATCCCTTATTGCCGATTTTTGCATGTTACAGCCTCTAAAATGAGTTAACATTGTTTTGCACATTCAAAGATGAGCATACTATATAAAAAAATTATGTGACGTATATTGTTTTGATCCACCGTTGGCTTTACAAATAATGCATTAAACTCCGATTCAGTTATGTGGTACAATAGCTAACGCATTAAACTCCGATTCAGTTATGTGGTACAATAGCTAGCTTAATCAATCAATTCTTCTCGCTTTTTGAGTTTTGACTCGTCCATCCTTCATACTTTCAAATTCTACCACATCATTTAAAGACATTACAGAAAAATTACATGTATTAAACAGGTGCTGCTACATATTTAATGCATTATTTTCTTAGCTTTAGAGAACCAGCTATACAATGTTTTTACACATTTCCTTTAAATGTAAAGCTCAAGAACTCATGTGCTTTGGATGACACTTCTTTAGAATTACAATGGTAATAAAAAAGAAAACAGAACATTATGCAGCTCTTTTACATTTAATGTTTGGATATAACTGTATTAATTAACTACAATAATCTGATTTTGTAAATGGACTGATTTTAGAGCTAGTACTTTGAGAGGGGAATATTCCATAGCTAATTGCATAACGCCTAATTGAGACTGTTTTATGTTTAAACTCTGACTAGTATGTACACACACACACACACACACACACACACACACACACACACACACACACACACACACACACACACACACACACACACGCCTTCTTTTTCAACCAAACGGCCACACGTGCACACACACATTTACCTTCTCTGTTTTTCGTGCAAGTGTGGAATGTATTTACATCCACGTTGGCATGCGTGCAAGTGATACACGCAAGGTCCTCCTTAAAGAAGACACCTGCATCACAGAGTGAACAATTTTTTTTGTTTTGCTTTCTTTTAATTGTCAACCAGCAGCTGTAAAAGTGGGAGGGTGCTCATCCCCACTTGCTCTATGGTTCCGGCACCCTTGTTGTAGACATTGCTAAAGAATGCCTTGTGGTTGTCCTTAGCCTGGGAGGTGAAATTTACCTCAAATTTGGCTTTGATAGGCTATTTGTCCTCTGAGTTGATTGTTTAGTTTGAGAGTGCTTTTATCTTGCTGGGTGCTGCAACTCCTAATTTTTGAAATGATTTTCCTCCTTCTGTTATACAGCCTACTGAAGTTGTGATTCCATCAGAATGGCTTGTTTTTTAAAGTTTGTTCTGTACTCCTTCCCAGTGGGTACAGTTGCCTCTATGCCGCTACTAACATGCTTGTATAGGGTTTCAGTGAATAGTTCTGCATAGGCAGCAGAGTTTGCAGAGTTTATGGAGGCTTGACATTTTGCCAGGCTATCACTTAATAGTAGGCAATTTTAACCTAAATTTCCTGGATCCAGTGAGAAATGACACTGCCTAATTTCTAGCAAATATCAACCTTATTCAGTTAGTCAATGACGCTACCTGTTCAAATCTCCTAACCAACAACTACTGCCTCCTGGATCTGCTAATCACTAACAACTCCCCTATTATCTAAACAATATCTGCACTTCATCCTCACTGACTGATGACTCCCAGTTAGCTTCCAGATTATCTACCCATACCTCTCAAGTGTCCAGATTTTCACAGAATGTCCAGTGTCTCATACGTTTTCGTCTGTTACTCATAAAATGTGTATTTTTCTGGTAAAATCACTGAGGGTTCAGGTCACTACTTAATGACAGACATTTGAGTTTAAGACTTCATGATCTTCAGAAAATACATGCTAACACACATTTTACTCTAGCAACTTTCTAAGTTTAAAAGTGCAATATTTACAAAATGGCCACATTTCTGGCCCTTTGTCCAGGATTTGTACTTAGTGGTAGAGAGGTTATGTATCCACCAGTCATTAAAACTGCCTTCCAGACAAGATAACGTCAGACCCAGATATACCACCAATACAGAAAACCTCAAGCAAACGCTCAACTATCAATCAGTCTCCCATTACCAACTTACAGAACCCCACCTCAGCTTGTCACAGCTCTTACACATACCCTCCTTCAACTTCAAGACAGATTCTTTCCTCTCACACACTGCCTGTTCAAATACAACAAAAACTCCTCACCAAAAAAATCATACTGCATTTACCACTGTACATAACCTAGCTAAGCAAGCCAAACACAGACACAAAACCAGCTATTTCAAACACAAATGACTTTCTCTGCTAGCCAAACCCAAACATTTTTGGCAGGAAGTAAATCTCACAGGTTGAAAATCCACAGACTCCACCTCCTCGCCAATCTCCATCCAAATCTCTCAAGGCCAACTCTCAACCTCTGACTTTCTCATAGAATTCAAGTGCCTCCCTAGTGTCACAACCTTTACTTCTCCCCCAACTCACGCCTCTTCACCCCCTATTATCCCCCTCTTTTATTTAAAGGAAATTACTCACAAAGATTTTGACCCCCTAATAGAAAACATCCCCTGAATCTGCCATCTGATCCCTCAGTTTATATCACTGCGCGAAGACTTCCATACCACACCTCTTCTCCATATTGATAACCTTTACTGAACTCAAAACACAACAGCAGACATATGGAAAACTGCTATTGTTAAAGCCCTTCCCAAACAGCCTCATCCAGAAAATGCCCCCCACTTCTTCCCTATCTCCATCATCTCTACACCTGGGAAAATATATGAAACACTAATCTACAACCAACTGCCACTCACATCCAACAGCACCACCTCCTCACTCAAACAGCATGGATCCTGGGCTAGATGGAGCACAATGACAGTACCACAGTTACTTACAGATAAAAGCCTTCTCAGCATGGATAAAGAAAACCTTTCAGGAGCACTCTATATTGACCTTACCAAAGCTTTTGATATTATTGACCACCTTTTGCTCCTTTACTCCATCCAAGAAATCGGGGTTAGCCCCAATACTGTGACCTGGTTCCATGACTTCTTAAACAGATATTTCAGAGTCAAAATAGGCTCATCCCTATCACCTCCAGCACCACTTACCAAAGGAGTACCTCAGGTCTCCATACTTGCCCAATGATATTTTCAATCTTTATTAACAATCTACCTGCTGACCTCGCTGACCTTCTTAGCACTCCTTACTCAGATGACATGGTTATCCTTTGATCTAGTCACTCACATTAAACTGTTCAAACCCAGCTTCAGACTGACCTCCACTCCCTTAGCTACTCCTAAACCCATCTAAAACAATAAGTATAAAAGTTGGAACCTCACAAAAGCTTTAAAAAAATCCTAAGAATCTCAACATCAAAGTTCTCAATGGTATCTCAGAAGAAACAATGGCATTCTTTAAATACCTATGGTTAAACCAGTCATTTAACTCCCAAAACCACATTGAAAACAACTGGGAAAAGATGAAATCTCTTAACCTGGTCCAGGAAAATCTCTTCCTTTCTCTCCAGACCAGCTAGAGCTGAAATAGGCAAGAGAGTCCACCTTGAACAACTTGAATACAGACTCCCCATTATAACCACATCAAATCATCATACAGTCCAACGAAAAAATCTGTTGATTCCCTTCCAATCCCCCATCCCAGGAACACCATTGCATCACTCTTTTCAAAGCCAGATGACTACCAATCTCGGTCTGAGTTGAGCTACTCCTAGGGTTTCTTCATTTCATAATTCAACTATGTGCCTTCTTAGTCCTTGCTGCCAAACACCATAACAAAACCACCCCTATAACCTCCACACCTCTTTCAATTAACACCCTCATTCCAGACCCCCCCCCCAAATCAAACTACACTGTATAATTTCTCACCCCTCATCTAAAAGAAGTTTCTTCTTTCTCCACTTTCAGAGCAAAATGCAAAAGACATCTCCATTAAAAATCTGACTGCAAGTGCTTTTCCACTGGGCGCATCACCTAACTCCCCCCCACCTACATCACTTCTACATTGACCCTTCTGTTCCTTTTCATAGACTTATTTTTTTCCTTTTTGCTTAGTTTCATATACTTATTTGTTCCTTTTTGTCTCTGTTGTAAAGATACTGTACATCACTCCAACTATATTTCTCACTCTATTATGTCTGCTTACATACTACTAATAAACAGTTGCTCCTAAAATCAGCAAAACAACCAGCAGGAATACCACTAACACAGCTGCCATTTCCAAACTAACTGTACCATGCTACTTCAAAGATTGCCAATCGTTACACTTCAAAGGAAGAATTTTTGAATACCATCAGACCCATCCAAACTTACAATCAAAAATAAAAACTGCCTCAAAAAGAGCACCCCTGTCTTAACAATAATCTCAAAATATCTTAGTGTGGAGATATTCACCCAAATCTAGTTCTTATCAATCACCACAAGACAACTCGTAAATCACCTCCCACCCCAATATTACATCACTCCCTTTGCTCACCGAACCCCTCCCAAAAATAATAATAAATATAGTATCATTAAACATCTGTATTGTATGTAACAAACTCATAGAAGCCCATGCAAGGATAGCCCAATATACTCTAGATACTCTGGCAATTACCAAAAATTTGCTAAAGTACAACATAAAAGATGCTGAAATACTTCCACCAGAGTACATCATCTTAAGAACTGTCTGAACTCTTAAAAAACACTGAGTATAGCCATCTTATACTACTTGTACTACAACTTATACAAACTAATTCCTTTTAACAATATTACTCCCACATTCCACAATGCCAAAATACTCCTCTCATACCTCAAATTAAATCCCAAACTCCCGGAAACAATATAAAAACTTTGGAAGATATCTTACACTGGATATCCAGTGCAACACCTGACAAAAAGTATATATTCTTCTTCCCAACAAGCTACTCTTATTGTTGCTCCTCTGACAGCCAAATCATCTTCAACAAATAACATGACACTTTTGACTCCCATTAAAAGCTGGCTCCAACCACAACAAAATAAACTACTCCTGTTTTCCCCCCTAACTCACACAGACTTGACAAAAGTAACTTCAAAATTTCTTCACTAAACACTGACATTGGAATAGTATCTCATGCTAAATTACTTGGCATGATCACAGATGAAAGCCTTAAATCTGACCTATAAATGCAATTCAAAAACAAAGCAAAAGTTATCTACAGGGCAAAAAAAACTTCCTCACAGCTAATACTAAAGTAACCATACTTGCCTACTACCATCACTTCTCTATGAACACCCACCTCTTACAAACCTCTAAACCTCTCTAAAAAAAACTAAAAAACTAAACTTGAACAATGTTATGTTAAGACTGTACACTTTGCTGCAAACAAACCCGATCAAAGCCAACACTTTACCACATTAAAATAATTAAAATTGTTAGAACTACTTCATCTTACATACATCACAACACAAAAATTAATAAACAGTCCTTCAGTTTGCTCAGCTTAGTACAATTCTCCAAACCTACCCCCCACCACATCTCTTAAGATCAAATGATGAACTCCTTATCATATGCAAACCAAAAAAAAAAAAAAAAACTAACAGTAGCAAAAAGCTGGAACTCTCTTTCCTATAGCAATCAGGTCATCACACAACCTCCACATCTTCCAAATATCTTTAAATCATTCCTAACAAATTCCTGACTGTGGTCATGCTCTATACCAGGCAAATGACATTTTATAATCCGATTTTCTCTTTCACCACACCTTCATGTTCTAATCACAGTTTTATCCTTCACCGTACTTTCTTGCAGTCATCCTATCCCATTACTTTGTCCAGCTATAATAATGTTTCTGAAACAATATCCTTCTCCTCTATCTCACTACCATCCCCTGTTCCACTACTTTGCTACCAAAGTACATACACTTCAAATATTTACTTGTAATTTGTAAATCTCTCTCTCTACCAACTTTATGCATATACTTTTCCTCTTGTATATACAAAATCTTTTCCTTACTAATCAATTTCACTCATTCTCTCATCTCCAATACTCTGTCAACACCTTTGCTTCCATCTCTCTCTCTCTCTCTCTCTCTCTTTCATCCTTTGTAATTTAAACAAAGTTTAGCTGTCTTTCTCTAGACAATATTACCATTTCTTCAGTTTCTCTATAGTATGTTGTATTATATTTGTATAAATGACATCTGCAACTCTACGTTATACTGTACATGTATAAAAGAATCAATATCAAATGTTAATATTTGCTATATTCTACTGATTTTTTGTTTGCTTTCATGTACTATGTTGGAGCATTTCTCCCTAGGCATCCATAGACAATGTGTATTGTACAATCAGCCTTTCCTGGTACACAAATGTCAATAAATAGAAATTTGATTACACAACAGAATGCATGACATACTCCAACAATGGCTACCCCAAACCTTATCTGCCTCAAACCCTGGTGTCTATCTAGTACTGAACAAAACTTATCACTCAGTAATTTTGAGACCATCCCAACTGCAAGCAAAAGGTAATGCATTCTTTGAATAACAGCATTTAGATATTGCATATAAAATAAAATAAAACTAAAAAATAAATCTTGTCTTTCTTTAGAAAGGTGATCATACTATTCCCCCATTATGCTGGCTTTAACTAACTACCTTTACTGATATCCAAGTTCGCACCTAAGCTCTCTATTTCATTCAGTTCCTCTTTAGCTTTGCTTCCAAGTGATACATGTGCCCTTCTAGAAACACAGATCACTGCCATAGCAACAATTTTTATTCATATGTGGTACTTTCCTTGCAAGCTTCCTAAGCTAGGTAAGTCAGTACAGTCATGCAGAATGTCACTGTCATAGTTCTGCATGGTACCAAAGACGTTTCTGTGCTTGTGTAAATTGTTCTGTATTTATACACTCATTGGTTTGCACACTGGTCTCACAACCACATGATCTGAACTATTAAAATTCACTTAAGTGCTACAATTTGGAAAAAAAGCGAGCTTGAATTTCTTTTTTTTTAACTCATTTGATAGCAAAAGGCTAAATGGTGCCACCCAAAAAAACAGAATATAATAACCACCATATACACACAGTTTTACCTTCACAAATATCTAGTCACAACAGTTTAAATATATTTTCTGACAATATATTACACTCAAAACCTGTGCCTCTCAAATTCTACATTCTGTCAATTAATTTGTAGTGCTTCTTTGAACAATCTGCTTACTCCTGTATCGGTGCTTCATGTACCTTTTTTAGATTTCATTCTATCAAATGCCTTCACCTCCTCTGAACCAACAAAAAAAGTTTATTTTTATACTTCTGCAAGCAAATTTTTATAACATACCTGTCTTTGTTCTTTCACACCTTTGAAAAAAATATATTTTTGTAGCACAGATTCTGCAGGACAATTTAAATTAAAAGCTCAGCAATCTTGCCTCCATATTAAATCATCACGTGTTTCCTTTCAATATTCATGACTTCTGGAGCACAGCCTTCCTTTATTTCTTGGTTCTTTACTATTTATTTAACTCATTTTTTACACATTCATTTTCTAAATCAGTTCTTTATATATACATTAGTAATCCTGCCTGCTTTGCACACAATCCGCTAATACTAAGGTCAGGACTGTTTCTGTTTAATAACTGCACTTTGTTTCATCATTTGTGATCCCACAAATGATGTCCCTTATTAAAGGATAATGCAGCTCAGCCAATACCAAGAAGCCTTTGGTTTGTTCATCAGCTTAGTAAAAAAATCATCTATATTCTCTGCAGAACCATGTGCTCTTGTAAAGAATACAGTGCAGTCTAATGAATGACAACTTCTTTCTGGGCTGATACTCTCCAATGTTTTTTCTCTTTCTGTGTTGAAAAGAGCATCTGCAAGTTGTCAAAGTTTTTCTTTTTTGTCATTCTCCTCTTCAAGCAAAGCAAGGTTAAATACCTTTGTGGTATCTTCTACAGCAGCATGAATAAACATAGCATATAAAACCTTTCATTTAATATACTTCACGTGGAGAATCAAATTTCAGGATACAAACCTTCCAGCTTTTTGGCTTAATGTTGTTCTGCTGATATAATTCCATGAGGGTACAGTTAAGAGACACTTCCACAGACAATAATATTCCTGCATTAATGAACACAGACTTTGTTGAAAACAATTTTTTTTTCAATTCTGTCAAATAATTCTCTCATTATGGCACCATAACTTGTCAGGAGGCTTAATATACAGACACAGTACGTGTTTAACCACCAGGACGTCTACAAAATTCTGTAAAAAATGACTTGCAAATCACTGCAGTGAGGTGTTAAGCCTTAAAGCTATAAACCCATTTATAACACTACTCTGGAGGAATAACTTCTAGAGCCCATAGGCAGTAAGGTAACTGCTTTTAAGAGACATGCAACACCCACAAAGAGTCCTTCATTAAGTTCAGTCCATGTTTGAACCTACATCCCCAATAAAACCACATGGATGTGCAAAAGACGTTATTTGCCTGCACATTGAAATATCTACCATCTTTCCCAGCCCTGGTTTTTGACATGTATAAAACAACCATATCCTTGCCTTTCAACAATGGTTTGCCATAATACATGTATTCCAATCAACCTCTTCCCACGAGCATTTGGTCTTCCCATTCTATGCCTTCAAGCTTCTACACTCATTCCTGAATTCAGAACCCTACTCATGCACACAGATGCCACGCCAGTCTCGACTATACTGTGACTAGGTAAACAAGAATTAGTGTTCATACTACTGAAAAAAAATCACAACATCCTTAGAACAGGCAAGACAGTGCTCAAATTACTTTTGTTATAAGTATTAGGCTATTAGATTTCTATTTTGATGAAGTCAAACCACAACTTACACTTCTCCTGTAAAACTGAAATTCACCCTAAACACATATTAGTTACTTTATGTCAGAAATAATTTGATAAAATTAATTACCTCTTTTACAGTCTGTGCAGGGTGTACACGGAGATTCACAATGGCTTTTGCTGAAGGTGGAAGTACATTGGTCTGAAAAAGAAATGTCAGAGATTTACTTCTGAATTTTGCTCAAGCACCAGAGATGCAGCTTTCAGACAGCTGTCTCCCTCCACTTACACACCCAAAACAGAACCATTATCCAACTGGGACTATGAACGATAATATAATCGTAACCTGATCTGAGCCATTAGTGCAACAAAAACAATATTGTTGGTATTAGGAAACAATATTAAATCAAACGCTTATTAGGGGTTATTGTAAAGTGTTTTACCCACTATACATTTCCAAATGCCTGTTCCCGGACAATATCAGTTTATCACTGCTTTAGCAGTATGTGTTGAATGAGATGAAATGGGGAAAAAGGCAAAAGGCATGCAAGGATTCCATCAAAAAAAAAAAAATAGTACAGCCATTTTCTCCACTGATTTGGATGACTCAGTGGTGTAGCGGTTTGCATTGCTGCCTCACAGCAATAGGTTCTCTGGTTCGATTCTCAGCTGGGGTGTCTTCTGTCTGCATGCCCTCCCTGCATTTATGTGGGTTTCCTCCAGGTGTTTTGGTTTCCTCCCACATTACAAATACATGTGTCTGGAGTGTTTCTCCCTGGGCCTTCACTGAAAATTGGCTCGTTCTGAGTCGGACTTTCCTGGTAAACAAATCTTAAATAAATGGATGAACAAACAGATATACATTTGTATGGAAGACTGGAGCACAGCATATACAGCAATGAATTATCCTTTGCAGAGAAAAAGATATACATGTGAGACACAAATCTGTTTATTATTAACTTAAGAATTGGCTATATTTGGTCTACTGCGACAGTATGCTCTCTCACTCTGAGATCTAAGAAGGTAAAATGCTTTCAGAATAAGGGGGGGAGGTATGAAGGGCCCACTACTACAACCTCATTTTTTTCTGCACAAGGAATGAGGTAAAAGTCTTACTTGCTTCTGTGCTACATACCTTTTCTTATTCTTTTAAGGTGAAAGGAAAACAGTTTTAAAGTCACAGACTCTTGGGGAAAAGTCTTGGAATATTGAGACTGAATATGCAAAAGTTGGGACTATATATATATATATATATATATATATATATATATATATATATATATATATATATATATATTTTTTTTTATCAAGTCCAAGCTCACTGTGTCCCAGAGTATTCCATTTGTAATGTACAGTGCTGTTGGTGTTAGTATATAAGTAATGGGGGGTGGGGTGGGGATAAAAATAACTTTAAAGAAGAACAACTGTGAATATTTACTCTCTTAACTTTTGTATTTTTTTTTTTTTTTTTATAATTATGGACCCTACAGTTGTGAATCCAGGAATTAACAATTGGCAGACAGCTGAAAATAAATGACTGGGAGTAGGTGTTTTAAAGGTCTTAACTATTAACAAAACCGTTCTTATTTCCTCTGTGTTTAGGTGAAAAGATGACTCCTGAGAGGACAATGTCCCCTCGTCGCGGTACTTTATAAAACGAACCCTACAGCCTAGAATGCAGGCATGCATAGTTAGGGTTTGGCCACATTTGGAAGTTAAAAGGATTTTCCTTAAAATAAGCGTTGTAGAGCAACTAATTGGAAGAAATCAAAACAAGGTTAGCAGAACATAAAATGAAGATTCCAAAGACATTGTAAAACAATACGGTTCCCCAACAGCCAATTGATCTTCCTCTCAAAAAAAATTCTGCATTTGATATTATTAGAATCTACTATCTTACAGCATTAAAAGAATAATACATATCTTCCAGAAATATCTTCTTTGAACAAAATGCTGTATTTGGCAATATTCTCTCTCATCTTTTTTCTGTGTACACATACTCTCATGCTTTGCTTAGGGTAAAACATGATCCAGGATTGTTTCCATTACTCATTCGGTATAACACACCTAGAAAAATTACATGAAAATGCACCTCCTAACTGATGTCTGAAGACCTATCAATATGTAGTAGTTAGAAAACCTAAACTTCAAACTCGAGGCAGAGTAACATTTAGTCATGAGCTAAATGGAGGCATTCAGTAGATGTTTTCAGTCCAAAATAAAGAAAAACAGTACTGATAACAGTTCTGACTTTTTATGGGACTATGAATAAATACATCCTTCTTGTCCAGTGACACCATCTAGTAATTCTTGCCTATTACAAGAAAAAGATTTTTTGAGGTTAAAGTTTTTTTTTTTTTGGTAATTTACAAACAAATGAACTTCCATCTAAACTTGACAATTTGTGTAAAGTACATGGCCTACTTATGCTCGTCTATTTCTTCTTTAGCTATTATTTGCATATGGCATGAGAAGTTTCATAGAGGAACAATGCTGGATTAAGGACTGTTTTGTTTGCTGGCTAGTACAAAGCGAAGATTTTAGGATTACTTGCCATTTAAGGATGGGGTACGAGTGAATTTAGCAGAGTGATCCTAAATTACTACACAAATTGCATTCCAGCATTTCAGGTGCAAAATGTGCTTGATTGTTATGATTTAAAGGGCTGGAGGGAAGAATATCACCAGTAAGCTTTCTGAAATTTGACATTCTTCTGTTCAAACAGTGATTTCTGCTTGTTGGCATACTTATTTATATAAAAAACTACTGGATAACCTTGTTCAAGTTAAGGTAGTTTGCACCCTGAATTTCTGCAATAAATACTATGTAAATCTAAACTATCACCTACTATCATCTTTAACTCTTATGTTATTTGAGAACATCAAAAGTTTTATTTATTTCTGACAGACTATTTCACTTTGTTCTGTAATGAAATAAGTTTTTAAACGTATTGTTTATTGTGTGTAATTTTAAGAAATTTTACTAAATGGATCACATATGCAATGCTTTGACAAGAAGGAATTACTATTAACAGATTTTTGAATAGCTTACTAAAACACACTTTAGCTTGGATATATTGGACATGTATTTAACCAACACAAGGTAGTCTAAACTGAACTCCAGGTTCTGTGCAACCTAGGGTTAAGGAAAGATCTCTCTTTGCTTTGTGAGGTGTAGCTTTCGACAAAGTGGTAGACAATGGAAACCTACTATTTATAACCACAGAGGTGATCAGATCAAAGCTAGGAAAGCCCAGCCTAAAAGATTGCTGGTGTCTTGGCCTGGCAGACTCACTGAATAGTGAGAAAGTGAATGCTTTGTTTTCCCTTCTGAGTATCACTTCCTTTCACAGGAATAAGGACAGTTTCTATTACCCCCGAGTTAGCACATAATAAATGACAGGATGGAGAAAAGAAGTCTGATCTGGTGTACAAGGAAAAATACCCTGAAAAGGAAGGAAATATTTCCACTTCCATCTGTATTCATGACATGTCATTCTCAGAACCCTGTTGACTAAAATTATCTGTTGCCAAAGATTGAAAAACAAATGACTTTGGGGACTATTTAAAGGCTTACTAGTGTGGGAAGGGAGGGGCACTATGTAGATAGTCATTCAGACTTGATGGGCTGTCCTTGTTTGGGGGGGCTACTTTTTTATATCCCCCTTACCATTATTTTTTGAAAGTCTTGCTAGAAGAGTGTTGTGTTTCCTTATTTTGCTTTTTATAAAAGGATGCAGAGGCAGGTATAAAACCTTTAACAAACTTGGAAAAGTAAGGCTGAAAATCATGTGACCATAAGAACCAGTTTCCTTCTCTCGCCACACTTTTTCAGGATCTCATCAGGTTCTCCAAAAACAACTTCTCTATCTAGAGGAGAATTCAAAATTTCAACTTTAACATCCTCTGGTAGATTCTGTGTATAACCGAGCAAACCTTATAACAGTTCCCGTAGCAGCTGCTCTGGAAGAGGCTATCAGCTGAATCATAAGCACACTTCAAAGAGGTTTTAGTCACTTGCGAGACAGAAGTAATAAGATTATTCATAGACGCTTTTTTTTTCTCAGAAGAGGGAAAGGTAGCTGCAAAGTATGAGCTTGACAATTACGGATTCTAAAAATAAGTCTGGCAGAAGTATACACATTTTTTTACAAATCTGTCAAAGGCTTTCCCATCCCTATCAGAGGGAGAGTGATTAGCAATTACCAGAAGTTTGGCAGGAGCAAGGTTGACCAAAAGAAACCCCTGGAGAGTCAGAACTTTACACAATCTACCTGCTTTCATAGGGACAGTAGGCTGGCAGTCAGGCAAGTTGCCAACTATAATTAAAACATCCTCCAATTCCAGAAGAACAAAACAGGAGTGGCTTCAGGAAATTCCAGTTATAATAAATCCTAATATTTTTTCCAAGGATAGTGGAATCTCATGCCCCCATTAAAACAAGTGGCTCATTCTGTATGTGATTTCAAGAAAAGAAAATTCTTCTAATGGACCATCACAAGAAACAAGTTTCCTCAGAACCAATATGGTTACCCGAAAAGAGAAAGAACTTGTCCCCTGAAAATCATTTTCCTTTTCAATATACTGGAATCTTCAGAAAATTAATAATTTCTTTTTCTCTAACAGTAACACCAGAAACAGAACTGCCAAGAGCCTGAACTAAGCCCTAAGCTAAGTCTAATAAATCACTCCCGTCACAGACAAGTGAAGATAAATGTTTAAATGTTTGCTTCTTTTTGACAGGAATTTCTACAGAAGCAGACTGACTCATGTCAAATATATCACCCCTTGAGACAGGCATCTTAGTCCAGCTAGGCAGAGAAGCATTTACTGCTCCTCCTCTAAGACTGACAGTAGATTCCCCAAGCCTGCCAAGGCACTCCAACAGCTGCAAAGGACATGTCTAACCCCCAGTCCATGGTGGCTGAAGGGGCTGCACTGAAAGGGGAGAAAGATGAATGGTTTGAGGAACCAGAAATGCCGCAGCAGAGTCACCCATCTGTGGTTGAGGCAAATTTGTAGCCTGCTGAAGGGGTAAGCATGGTCTAGAAATACTCTTGTTATTTGACGTTGCTATACATTTGCATGCAGGTTTTAGCCTTTACATTCTAAGTATGAATAACCCAGAGGTGAGCAGAACATTTACATGTTGCCCCATCCATAAGGGACAATGATCCTAAACCCAAGGTGAATTTTCAGTTATCCATCCATTTGTACAGATTATGTTTGAACAGTGTAAGAAAAGTACTTTGCTTTATGTTGAGAGAAAGAGGATTCCAAAGAAGTGGTATTCCCTGTGATAACTATCCATCTCTGAAACACATTCTATTTATTTTGCAAAAGAGATTTAGATCTTTACAGCAAGTGTTTATGCCCCCACTGGTCTTGTGAATGTGCAGTATGTCTGACAGTATAAGGTATGTTAAAGCTCTGTACAAGAGACAGAGATTGCCCCCTCAGTAGCTTGTATGACACTGAGAAGAGCTACAAGGCTTTGAGATGGTTTGCATAGTTTTTATGATTTAGGCCCTTCATCTTCTTAGCAAAAAAAGGTAGTGGGTGATTGGACATGCACATAACAAAGGAAGCATTGTACTCAATGACTGGCTTAATGATTGTGGAATACAGTGGAATAGCTACATCCCTGGACGTAGGTGCCATACCCTTAGTATTAAGCTACAAAATGAAAAAGCATATTCTTACAATACTGGATGAGTGATGATCTATGGCCAGTTTATTGTCTACATAGGTTTTCACGTCCCTAATTACTAGCTGAATTTTCAGGGGTGTGTTATTAATGTGATAGCTACAAGGGACTTAATACTTGCCAAAGGATACTATTATACATTTATTGGCATTCTGTTATAGTCCATGGTTTTCACACCATCTACTGGTTTGGGAAAGGCCCTCAAACAGGATCATTGTGTCTTGCGGGAGTTTATGATGGGGACCAAGTTTACAGTTATTTGCAAATTTGGTCAGCCATAAATCCATAACAATAGCTTTGACCTCTAAGAAGTAAATGTCAAAGAGGAGTGGCTCAAGTAGTGTGCCCTGATGTATACTAGTACTACTGACATGGTTTTTAGGGGAGGTACAGCAGCCCACCCTAACTTCCGGATTCTATTTGTAAGCAATTTGCTATCCAATGAGTTACAAAGGGATTAACATTTAGCTACAATACCAGAATGTAGGATGGTGTCAACCTTCTTTGTGAGGTCTAGATATGCAGTGTTTGCTGATTTGTCCTTATCTATTGTTTCAGTAATTTTCTCAAAGAGATCAACCACGTTAAGTAGGCAGGATCTGCCCATGACAAATCCAAAATTGCATGGGTTGAGAGTCTGTCCTTATTTATTAATTCCATAAAGATTCTTTCCATAACCTTACAGATGAGGCTGGTCAGACTTATGGGCCTACAATTTCCTGGGCATGTTGATGCTTTACCTTTGTGCAATGGGATGACAGCTGCACACAGTGTTTTTGGAGGCTGACACCGAATAACCTCTGTAGAGGTTTTGACAGGTCCTGTTTCATGCTGACCATTAAGCAGCACTGTATGTTATCTGGCTCCCTAGAAGCAGTATTCTTGGCATTGGATACGGCATTGAGGACTTGTTGGTGGGGGACTGGATATGTAGTGGAAATGCTGGTATGAGATCTGAGAATGTAGTTGGGAAGAGTGGGGTGAAGTTAGAGATAAGTGTAGTACATGGGCTATATCCTCTGAGTCAGAGAATGTGATAACATTTACTATTAGCTCTTCATGGTGCTGGGCTTTGTTTCTAATTTTGTTAAAGGCAGCTTTGGTCACTGCCTGGGTGGCAAGTTTACCTCATATCTGGCTTTGGTTGATTTGATTAGAGTCCGGTGTTCACTGTTAAGTTTAGTAAGAGCCTTTTTTTGCATTTAAAGAGTTGCATTTAATTTTACATGCAATGAATTTTTGTTTTATTATAGACCCTATTTATATTTGAGTTCCATCAAAGAATTTTGCATTGTATTTACTTCATGAGAGGACAGATGCATCTATGCAGCTATTCAACCGTGCATAGAATTTGTTAGTAAATTATTCTGTATATGCAGTGGGGTCAGTGAGTTGGAACTGAATATCGGATTTGGCCAGGCCATCAATCAGTTTCATTAGACTACCTTGGTATAAATCTCTGAATCCCAAGGTATTGGAGGATGCTTCAGGCTTCAGTTCTGGTCCAATTTCACCAGGGGAGGAGTTACAATTGGTAGGGAGCAGAGCCGTCCTGTATTAGTGAGGACTAATCCAGGATTTCATTTCTCCTCATTAGGGTGTGACAAACTGGTCCACAGAGTTTGTAATTAAGAAGTCCAGAAAACTCTGGGCATACAAGTTAGAGAACATTTAAGTTTTCCAGTTAATGGACCGGTATTTGAAGTCCACCTAGGAGAATGGTGTTTTGCTTAACGCAAAGGGACTCCATACCAGTTAGGTAGGAGTCATGAGCTGAGGAGGAAAAGGAGGGGGTCCTATAGTTAGCCATGATGTGACAAAGGGCCTTGTTAATGGTAAATTGGACATGGAGTGCCTTCATCTAGTCCTGTGGGTCTGAATGTGTGGTAGTCATTGAAATCCTGCAGTCACATGGTGCTCTCAATGGTCTTGAACTAGATCTCCATAACAAAGTATATATTGATGTTTTATGGGGTGAGGTGTGTTTTTAGGAAGTGGACTTTTTTCTTAATTCTCTTGGTGTTTAGCAGCAATACCTTTAAATTACCTGGACTCCATTTTAAGTTAGAAGCTTTTGAGGACTGATATTACCTAAAAAGCACGACAATGACATTTTAGCCAATATACAAAAGCCTTGGGAGATAGGTGCAGGCCACCTCTGGTAAAATAAAGCAACAGTGAATAGCACACTATACACCTTCCACAGGTCCAAAAAGTAATTGAACACAAGTTTTAAGTAGAAAACCAATGGGGGGAAAATTAGTTTTAACAACTTTTCCCCCCATAAAAGTGGACAGTCATACTTCACTTTAAAAAGCAACTGAAAGCCATGTTAGTTCATTAAAACTATTTTTTCCAAGCTTAAATTTAATTAATTTTACAGAAAAAAGTTGATTTTCTGATTAAAAAATAGGATAATGTGGAAGGTATCTCACTCACCAGAAAGGAACATATCTTCTCATCAATGGAAAACTGTTAGCCAACCACTGATCCTCGAAAGCTGCAACAAGTGGGCTCTTTGGAGGCAGAAAAGCTTTGATGGGCTTGCCACCCAAACCATTGACTATCTTCAGCTCTGATCAAGCTTCCATAAGTTTGGAAAAGTGGAAAGCACCATTAAGCTCTGGAAGCTACCTGATAGTTTTATCCTATGCAGGATATAACCCATATAGCAAAATCTGCTGTAACAGTGATCACATGATGATCATGCAGTAAATTCTAAGACTAAGCTTGCCTCTCCTCCTCCAAATAAGAGTATATGCATTGCTGCTGCAATTTTCTCAAAGACCACTACAGCCCTGTTGCCTTCCCAGTTCATTTTCAAAATTATTTAACAAAGTATCATCTCACCAACTTCTCTTCAGTAATAACTATCTTGTCACATACTGACCATCCAGCCCTAGCCAACTGCTTCAAATCAGTACTTGAAGCTGGTGGGGAGGGTGGACTGGCTTGAGGCAGGTCTTATAGGTTCATAGGTAGGTAGGTACCAGGCTATCTGCCCAAGGACATTTATAAGCCTATCCAGAATGTGTTGGCTTCCGCCTCCCTTTTGAATTAGTTTCCTGGGCCTCTGTCTAGCAGGGCCATTGAAGTGATCCCAGGGGTAGATTTACGATTTCCCATCCACTTGTCAAGATTTCTCTTGAAGAGGGTCAGTGAGGGGCTTTGCCTAACAAAAACTGGGATTCTATTCCAGAGCGAGAGAAGTCTCTGGGATAGGAATCTATCCCTCCATCATGTCCTGTTTATTGTTGTGCTGATGTTTAATTCACTGGAGTGTGTGGCTCGAAGAGATTTAGTTTTCTTGAGGTGGAGCATGTCCATTAATTCTGGGTTGGACATGGCTTTATAAGTCAGGCAGAGATCACCTCTGAGCAGGTGGTAAGCAACCGAGCAGAGCTGGAGTTTCTTTAGTCGAGCTGCATAGGGCATCTGTTTGAGGCCCATGATCTTCTTGGTGAGGTACTTCTCTGGTCTTTCCAGCTGTTGCAGGTGTTGAGTAAGGTACATTCCAAATGGGGCATTGTACTCTATTATGGGCCTAATGAGTGATGAGTAGAGGGGCACAATGGCTCTCTTGATCTAGATGTGAACCCTTTCGTGATTAGGTGGGCTACATAGAAGGAATTTCTAACCACTTTGGCAATGTGATTATCAAAGGAGAGGTTGCTATCTACCTGGGTCCCGAGGTCCCTAATTACATCTTCCATACTTAGTGGATTACCACCTATGTGAGAATTCGTGGGCACTTTGTTTTCCCAAAGGGGATGACTATGCATTTTTTGGCATTTAGCTTGAGGCCATGGTTCTGACACCAGGTATCTGTCTCAGTGAGACCCTTCTAGAGGATGTCTGTGTCAGCCGGAGAGTCGATTATGGCCCCCAGTTTGCAGTCATCTGTGAACTTGGTCAGCCATAATCCTCCCGTGCTTGCCTGTACCTCAGAGAAGTAAATACCGAACAGGAGGGGTCCCAGGACTGAGCCCTGTGGGACACCACTTGTAACTGGTTTAGAGTCAGACATAGCACCCACAACCTTGACCATGTGTGTTCTATCCGTGAGCCAGTTTGCAACCCATCTCGTGACATAGGGGTTAATGTTCAAGCTGGTGAGCTTATCTGTGATGCCAGAGTGGGGAATGGTGTTGAAGGCCTTAGCGAGGTCCAGACAGGCTGTGTGGACTACCTTTCCCTCATCTATGGCCTTTGTAACGGTTTCAAAGAAGTCAACTAGGTTTAGGAGGCAGGATCTGCCTTTAACAAAGCCAAATTGGGTAGGGTCCAGTGTCTGGAGGTTCCTAATGTCTCTGTTTATGAGTTTCATGATGTTTTGCTCCACAGCTTTGCAGACCAGGCTTATAGGGCGATAGTTCCCGGGTTCTGTTGTGGCAACACCTTAGTGGAGCGGGATGACTGTTGCTGTATGCCATTCTTTGGGTACATAGCCTGTGGTAAGGCTGAGTTTGAACAGTGAATTTAGGTGAGGGTTTAATTCATTTTGGAGCTCGTGTAGGACGCAGCCTGGGATACCATCCGGTCCCATTGATGCTGTGTTTTTAGCTTTGGAGAGTGCTGTTTTTACCTGCATGTCTGTGATGTCTGGGGCTCTGCATTCTTCTGGGATGGACACGGGCCCTTTTGGGGGTGAGGGGGGTGAAGTTTGCACTGAACCTGTCTGCCAGGATGTTGGCAATGTCAGTTGATTCAGTGTATTTTTTGCCATTTTGCACTAGCTCAGAGCATATCTGAGAGTTGCCACCTAGATTCTTGACATAGCTAAAGAAGGCTTTGTGATTATCTTTAGAGTCTTTAGCAATTTTTCTTTCGAAACTGGTCTTAGATGATTTTAAGAGGGATCGTAGTTTCTTACTAATATTGATCAGTGATGCCTTTCCTTTTTGGGATTTTGCTCTATCATGCAATAATTTCCTCCTTCTGTTGTATAGCTTATTTATGGCCGGGGACCACCAAACTGGTTTCCTCTTTTTGCAGGAGTGAGTCTTGGTTTTACTTGGGATGGCTCGATCCATGCATTCCTGTAGATAATCATAGAATGCAATTGTAAAGGATTCTGTGGTTTGGGCAGCATTATCCTTTAGCAAGGGGGCTTTGAAACTTTCCACCTCGGTCTTGAGAAGTTGGCTTTTGAAAAGTTTTTCACACTGGTTTCCTTGACTGGGGGTAGGGTCGGGATGTGGCTGTCCAGTGTGATTAGTTTATGATCTGATCTTACCAGTGAGGGGTTTACCTCTGGTGTGGAGCACTGATCCCCCATGTTGGTGATGATCAGGTCCAATATGTTGTCACCTCTTGTGGGCGTGGTGACCAGCTGTTCCAGGGCATTTAAGTTCAATGTTTGGATAGTTGAAATCTCCTAATTTCATGGTGTTATGTAGGACCTTTATATTTTCCAATGTTCTCAGGAATGCTGAGTGGGGGTTGCGAGACAAGGTGTGTGATCTGTAGCAAGCTACGATCTGAAAAGCAGCTTTGCCCACTGTTAGTTGCACATGGATGGTCTCTGAGGCCTCATGCTGTACTACTAACATGGAGGTGTGGGTATCCTTTATGAAAATGGATACACCCCCTCCTTTCGTATTTCGGTCCAGGTTCTGGGGTAGAAAGGTATAGTATGAGTTGGAGCCTGGTAGTGCTGGGGTGCTCTCTGGAGCCTTGAACCAGGTTTCTGTTACTGCATGGATATCGATTTTCTCCATGCCGAGGAGTGCCTCAAGTGCGTGCATTTTGAGGTTTAAACTTCTGGCATTGAGTAGCATTACCCTCAGTTTCTGGTTACTTGTGTTGTTTATGGAGGTGGGTTTGTCTTTTGAGCCTTGCCTAAAAAAGGCTCTATGGGGGTGGCAAGAGCCTTGGCCAGTATTTGAAAGCCTAAGGGCGACAGGTGCAAGCCATCTCTGGTGAAGCAGCATGGCTTGTCGAGTATGTCGTCCTAGGCTGACAGACACTGGATGCCCTTTGAACGACACCAATAGCTTAGCCAATTGTTAAAACTGATCATTTTTTCTTTGTACTGTGGCATCATTCTTGGTGAGGGCAAGATGCTACTCAGAGTCAGGGTCATACCGGCCAGGGCTACATGATCAGAGAGCTCCTCTATGTCGCTTTTCATGTAGTCCAGGGAGATACATCTCAGGTCGTTCACACCAACATGTACAATGACAGAGTCATATTTGTACTTGTTTTGTAGTGACCTGAGTGCTTGTGTTATGTGGCGGATCCTGGCACCAGACAGGCAGCTCACTGTAATCTTCTCCTTGTTCAGCCTAGTAAGAGGAATGTCAGTGTGCCTGACAATAGAGTCTCCTATTACTAGTGTATTGAGTGTGTTGTTATGCCTTAAGGGTTGTGTTTGCGTAGCACACTGACTTTGTGAAGTATGTGATACATGGTTGTTGTTTGAGGGTGGAGGTTGCTTGGATGTCTGCTTTGGAGGTCTCTGCTGCTTAGGCAGATTTTTATTTAGAGCCTCCGAGTATGTTTTTGTGTATTTATGTGTGTTGTTTGCTGGTGAATGTATGACTGTTGTATGTGAGACTGGAAGTGTGGTGCAAGTGTTTCCCTTCTCCTCCTGACTGGCTGTACCAGCCTTGGGTTGGGTTGGGTTGGCCTCCAGTTTGGCTCTATAGTTGCATCTCTCACATACATTTGTGTTTGTTGAAAGGAGGAGAGGGTTGTCTGTGTACATGAGGCAATTGTAACATTGTCTCAAAATTCCCAAATTCACCAGCTGGACTATAGAGTATACCTGAAACTGCCCTTTGGACATGCCTGTATGGGTAAATGAACTGATTAACTGATTGTCCGGTAGGGAAGAATAGGGAGCCTTGTACTACTGTATAGTAAATGGGGGTATAGTGTTAGCATTTATTAGTGCTTACTGAGGGCTTGGAGCAAGTGCTGGGCTGTAAAAGGAAAGTTAGAGTGCTTAATTTGAGAGTTTGACTAGTTCTAAGGGAAAATTTGAAGAGTAGAAATCGTGGAGCCTGGAATAGTTTAACCCTAGCTAAATGGCGCTGCACGGTGCACAAAATCGCTCAAATGCGGGTTTTAAGGCAGGGAGATGAAAGAGATAGGAATTTGCCCAAAATGGCCGATAAACTACTAGTTTCTGGGCTGAGACCACTCCGCCAGGGACAGATAGGCTGCTCAAAGCTCCCCACTCTTACTGGTGAACAGAGAAGCTTCCTCCTATCCAAGTAAGGATATGGGAAACACAGGAACTTATACCACAGCCCTGACTTCAGCAGAACCACCACTCCCACAAGAGGGGAAAACATACTGGACCTGATCATCACCAACATGGGAACTGTATGCTCCAGACCAGAAGTGTATCCCTCACTGGTAAGATCAGACCATAAACTAATCTCACTGGATATTCACATCCCGACTCCACCCCCTGCCCAGAAAGCCACAGTGAAAAACTTCTCTAAAGCAAATTTCACACTCCTCAAAACCGAGGTGAAATCCTTCAAAGCCCCCGGGCCTGTGGAAAATACGGCCCAGACCGCAGAATCCTTTATAAATGCATTCTATGAACACCTTCAGGAATGCATGGATCATGCGATCCCAAATAAAACCAAGACCCAATCCTCCAAAGGCAGACGTCCTGTCTGGTGGACCCCAGCCATAAACAAACTATACAATAGAAGGAGGAAGCTACTAAATGATAGAGCAAAATCCCAAAAAGGGAAGGCATCAGTGATCAGTATTAGCAAAAAACTACAGTCACTCATAAAATTGTCTAAGGCCAGCTTCGAGAGAAAAATTGCACAGGACACTAAGGATAATCACAAGGCTTTATTTAGTTATGTTAGGAACCTGGGTGGTAATTCCCAGATATGCTCAGAATTAGTCCAAAATAACAAAAAATACACCGAACCCACAGACATTGCCAACATCCTAGCTGACAGGTTCAGCGCAAACTTCTCCTCCCCTCCCCACCAAAAGGGCAAATATCTATTCCAGCAGAGTGCTGCCCCCCTGACATCTCAGATGCTCAGGTAAGAGCCGCCCTCTCCAAAGCAAAAAACACAGCATCAATGGGATCAGACGGTGTCCCGGGCTGCGTCCTACATGAACTCCAAGAAGAGCTAAACCCAAACATAAAACTACTGTTCAATCTCAGCCTTACTACAGGATATGTGCCCAAAGAGTGGCGTACAGCAACAGTGGTCTCGCTCCATAAAGGTGGTGCCTCAACGGATCCTGGAAACTATCGCCCCATAAGCCTGACTAGCTTGGTCTGCAAAGCTATGTAAAGGATCATCATGGACCTCATAAATAAAGATATTGGGGACCTACAGACACTGGATCCTACCCAGTTCAGCTTTGTTAAGGGTAGATCCTGCCTCTTAAACCTGGTTGATTTCTTTGAAACAGTCACCAAGGCCATTGACGAGGGGAAGGTGATCCACACAGCCTACCTGGACCTCGCAAAAGCCTTCGATACAATACCCCACTCGGGCATTATAGATAAGCTCACCAGCTTAAATATAAATCCCTATGTCACTAGATGGGTTGCAAACTGGCTCAAGGACAGAACCCACATGGTCAGAATTGATGGAGCCATGTCAGACTCCAAACCAGTTACAAGTGGTGTCCCACAAGGCTCAGTCCTGGGACCTCTCTTGTTCGGTATATATTTCTCGGAGGTACAGGCCAACACGGAAGGACTGTGGCTGACCAAGTTCGCAGATGACTGCAAACTGGGCGCCATAATCGACTCTCCAGCCGACACAAGCATCCTCCAAAAGGGCCTCATAGAAACAGACAACTGGTGTCAGAGCCATGGCCTCAAGCTAAATGCCAAAAAGTGTATAGTCATCCCTTTGGCAAAACAAAGTGCCCACAAATTACCACATAGGTGGTAATCCATTAAGTACAGAAGAGGAAATTAGGGACCTGGGGACCCAAGTTGATAGCAATCTCTCATTTGACAACCACGTGGCCAAAGTGGTTAGAAAAACATTTTATATAGCCCACCTAATCATGAAGGGATTCACATCTAGATCAGGGGAGGTCATCGTGCCTCTTTACTCATCCCTCATCAGGCCCATAATTGAGTACAATGCCCCTTTTGGGATGCACCTTACCAGACACCTGCAGCAACTGGAAAGACCCCAAAAGTACCTCACCAAGAGGATCAAAGGGCTCAAACAGATGCCATATGCTGCCCGGTTAAAGAAACTCCAGCTCTACTCAGTGGCATACTGCCTGTTCAGAGGCAATCTGTGCCTGCCATATAAAGCCATGTCCAACCCGGAATTAATGGACATGCTGCACCTCAGAAAATCCAAATCCCATCGAGCTACGCACCCAAGAGACTTGAACCTCAGCACTGAAATAAATAGGACATGCTGGAGGGACAGATTCATAACCCAGAGGCTCCCTTCACTCTGGAATAAAATCCCAGTCCAGGTTAGGCAGAGTCCCTCATTGACTCTCTTCAAGAGGAATCTTGATGAGTGGATGAGAGATCGTAAGTTTACCCCGGGTATCACTTCTGTGTCACTGTTAGACAGAGGCACAGTATACGAACCTTGAAAAAGGGCATAGCAAAATAAATTTAAAATGGGTGGTGAAAGCCAAACGCATTCTGGCTAGGCTTATAAATGCCCTAGGGCAGATAGCCTAGTATGAACCTATGAACCTATGAACTGGACTAGACTAGCTTAGAAAAGGCGGGAAACAAGAATATGGTTTTGATTTTTTTTTTTTTTAACAGGAGATACAATAAACTGTTATAAAAACACTTTTAATGCTTATAACAGGCTAGCACACTTTAGTGTGTAGCCTACAACAATTAAACAACAACAAAAAAACTTAAACGACTTTAAAAAGTGCTAACGGGCAAAAACAGTATAGTATGCAGCAAGGAAGGTTTTTTAAGGCACAGAAATGCTAGAAATTGCTTTTCGGCAAGTTAAGCAGTCACAGAAAAATGCAGAGAAATAAAAAATACTTAAATATTATCCTGGCCCTGACTCCTGATGGGAGAACTATAGTCACAGTTCCACCATGATTTGACTTTTATGTGCCTCCTTGGCTCTATGTTGTGAACCCTCTGTGTCTGAGAAGCCATCATCAGAATGGAAGCCCTCAACAATGAATGGACCAGTGTCAGCTTTAAACTCTGATGTTAACGTCTTGGGTTTTGATGCAGAAACTTCAGAGGAGTCGTCATCTTAGGTGACACTGAAGCTTTTGGGGTAGGCTCAGATTTTTTTTTCAGTTTCATAGCCCAATTATTGTGGGTGGTAGGACAAGGACTCGTGGAGGAGTGCTCAGATTTCAGTGATGATGATCTGACTGCAAAAGCTTTCTTCATAAAATACAATAAAAGCCCGTCATGTCACTGGCAAAGCATAGCCTGGGTACATACTTTACAACATGGACAGTAAGAGTGTTGTCCTGCTCTCAGACAAATCCTGCAGATAGGGTAGCTGCAGCTGTGGGTGAATAGCTGTATTGAGCCTGGAAAGGGGTCACTTGATAAGGCCTAAATGCTCATGCCAGAAAAGCAGGTAAAAACAAGCACACTATATATGTATATATATATATATATATATATATATATATATATATATATATATATATATGTGTGTGTGTATATGCATGCACACACACACACACACACACACACACACACACACGCACGCGCACACACACACACACACACACACGCACACACACACACACACACGCGCACACACACACACACGCACACACGCACACAAGCACACACACACACTATATATAACAAGGCATCAAACAGTGAACTTCTTGAGTCAATTGTTGAAGTCAAAGAATCTGTCCAGCATGCCTGAATTTTAGATGTGCCAACAAAGAACTGGGCAGCTGTTAGCTAAACTCGTTAAGTACAGAAGTTCAACCTAATTTTTCTTTCAAGAAAGAATAAACAGTGCTTTGTGTTCAAAGAAAACATAAGTGTACCTAAATGAGAATACAAATACATGAGAGGCTATATGAAGTATATCTTAGAATAATGAAGCTATTGAAGTTAAAAAAATAAAAAGGCAAGAAATGCAAGGTATTATTATTATTATTACTATTGTTTCTTTAATCCTTATCCCTCCACTGGATCCTATCCCACCTCTGCCTGCACCTAATCAGTCCATTCATTTCACAGTAGGATGCCGTAGCGAATCACCAGGTGAGGCACGAGCCCTATGGCTCATTCATTCTTGCCTGGGAATCCTCAGGCAACTCAACTGCTCCATGTGGAGAACTGAGTGGTAGGGGTTGGGATAGCTTTCTTTGTTTGGTTGGGGAGCCTACCCTTTCCCCCTGGAGAAGTTTCCTCCTGACCTGCAATAGATCTTCCATTATAGTTGTCCTCCAAGGAGAAATCCATCTCTGCATTATAAACTCCCCTTGGCTTACTGTGCGACTTACACACAGCAGCACTGGCTTGCTAGGTGTGAGCTCCACAGGGTGAAGACAGAGCTCCCATTATCCATCGCCTATGTAGTGAGCCACAGCAGCTTCCCTCCCCCCAGGATGGCTGAGCTGGCAATTACTCCCATCCTGCACCAAAAGATCCTAAAGATGCCAGAGCCAAAGAAATACAAGGCACTGCCAAGGAACGGTGACCCACAAAACAAGTACTGCAGAGTTCTGCTATCTACAATGCATACAATAAGAATCTAAAAGATGAGATATTAGCATACTGAGGTATCAGGCCAGCTAGGTACACAACAAGAAATGATATTCTCCACTTAAAGAAGCCACACATCTCAACTGTATATTATTTAACATTCCCTAAAATAATACGTTAACACACAACATATGCAAGTGCTTCAAGATATCTGTATTCTCTTGACATGGAATGCTTGATGTTGTATCTGTCAATGGCCCACAATACAAAAGTGATAGATTCTGAAGGCTTTTGAATGACTAGGTTTCGAGAGTGTCTGGACAAGTCCATTCTATTCTGATTATATGGGACAAGTGGACAAAAGTAACGAGTGTGAAAAATCTCATGAGTAATCATCAGCCCTGTGGCACAGAGGTATGTAGCCCTGACTAGGACCCAGACTTGATTAGTAATTTAGTGTCAGAAGTAGTTGATCAAGTACATTCAGAATATGTGTCTGCAATAGCTGACCCATCCTATAGGGACAGAGGTGAATCTGTCTGGAGAAGCAACAGCATATGGACCAGGATGTGGATTTGGCTCTGCCAAGCTGCAAATAAGCAGTAGCCTTTGAGGGGCTTGTATGGAAATGGACATATCCTTGTGAAGAAGGCATGGCAGACTCTCCAGCAAGTAAACACACAAACACAAAGTCATCTGTGAATGGGGACTTGCCAAATCAACAGAAATCCCCTGGTGAATGCCTGAATGATGGCCTCTCAAATTAAAATGCCCCACCAAAGGTGAATAAAAATGTAAAAATTGACTGTAGGAGGACTGACGTTTGCCAACTAACAGTGATAAAAACAATTAGAAAAAATTCACAAGTAAGAGCAGTTGCAACAGCAATGAGGATTCTCAATGACATCTCACAATTTTGGCATAAAGAAATATTTCACCACAGGGACTCAGTGCTCAGCAGATCTATTACTTAAGGGCAGAAAGCTGAAAAGCAAATTTCCTGCTTTGGCTACTTTACTTGATGACTAAAAATCAATACAAAGTAAATGAAGTGCTAGAGAAAAATCAGAATAGTACAGAAATACTTCTAAGGTGGAAACTGCAGTGGCTACCACTGAATCATAGAATGTACAAGGCAACAGGTACAGGTGGCTATTTATGCCTTGCCAGTAACCATTCTTAGACCTTACCTCCTTTTTCAAACAGTGGAATGCAGTCATACTTGGGTGAATTTATGATTTCATATTCAACTCTCCAATTCCTTCTTAAAGGAAGACAGTGAGTCACATTGCTTGATCTGGACAGAAAGTTTGTTCCAGAGAAGGGATAGCTACTGTGCGACAAATCTCTCTCTATCTCTATCATGCTTTGTTTATTTGCTGAAGCAGGTTCAGAAATCTGGGTCTAGTGTTCGTAGGACTGTGATTTGTGGAGAAATGAGAAGTCTTGGACTACTGGATCCGAAGTGGCCTGGAAGGCAAAGAAGGCCCGTCCCTATGAAGTCTGTAGGATACCAAATATAGGAACAAGGCCTCAGCCTGTCTTGATAGCTCTATTCTTCTAGTTTCCATGACCTTTTTTGGTCCAGAAGATGCAGTGCAGCAATGGCTCTCCCAAAAGGAAGATCACGCAAACGGTGAACAGCTTTGTTATCAAGATATATGGACAATTTAAGAGATAATCACAATACTAAAGACTGAAAAGTTACATTGATTAACCTGCCATTTCATGTATTACAAAAATACCTAACTTTGATGTAAAAAGCCCGTTAACATGTTTGCCACAGAGTTAAGGTTTACTTAAAATGATTTATGTAACATAATGTATGCCATTTCATTATATATATATATAGATATATATAGATATACACACATACATATATATATATATATATATATATATCTGCGTTTGTGTGTATGTATGTATCTCTCTCCCTCTATAAATACATATATGATTAAAGGTTAAATGATCTACTGTCATAGACAGCAATTCCAGTGAACAAAAATCCATCAAACACAAACTAAGTAATTTAATGCTACAGTGCAATCCAAAAGTACAAAAAAAGAAATCTAAATATCTTTTAACTATTTATCTTTTTTTTTTTGCAGAGTAGAAGCCCCCTCTTCCCCATTAACTTAAATATACTACCTTCCCAAATGCACAACATTGGGAAAATAAAATTCTAAACCTGCACTGTTATGCATTCACTGCTAATAGACCCAGCTGCATTCAATGCATTACGCTTGTTGATCAACTATCGCTGACAAAAATACATTCAACAAGCACAAAAATGCAGGAAACCATATTATTTAAAAACTATATAGAAATACAAATGGGTTACATTCAAGGGATCAATTGCAAAGTGGAGCATTGTGTGATCAAACACCAAGTAGTCTATGCACGTTTGATAAAATGTGCTATATTGGACAAGCACCACTTCTGGACCCATGTTAAAGCTCATCCCAGAGTTGTAGACAGCTTGATTAATGGGGAAATGTCTTTTTCCCTGAGAGACCTACTTTAAAGTCAATTGAGTCAAAAGAGTTGATAAGGGTTGTATTTTGATATACAACTCTCATTAGCAATTTGATAAAGTGGTTGCTTGATGGAATGATGTACATTCAAAGAAACAAATGTATATATGTGTGCGTGTGTGTGTGTGTGTGTGTGTGTGTGTGTGTATATATATATATATATATATATATATATATATATATATATATATATATGTGTGTGTGTGTATAAAGATAAATATTAAAAATTAAAAACTAAAAGAAGGGGGGTGCCATACAAGGGTATATAGCTTCAAATGCTTTTGAGCTAGATATAGAAAGCTATGTGTCATGTGATACATCTTTTAGTGTGTTCAGTCTGATTAAAGACCTTCTGGAAGTTAGTCACCATTCAGTCTCTGTTGTTGTTTATGAACTGCTCATATATATATCACACAATCTTACTGGCAGCTCAGAAAACCATAAATAAGAAACTGAAAAGCCAGGAGCCACTGAGTATCAGGAACTATCATAACATTTTAAAGATGGTGTGGAATGGAGGCCACCATGAACAGACTGGAAAACAAAGTATGAGAACTGTGAAAGGGGTAACCATTGGTTGATATTTGGTACCATACAAATCTCAATGAGAGCTAAAAATATAAAGACGGCATTAAGATGTTTTAGGCTTTAGGGTCTGTCCCCCTCCTAGACTCCAGTTTGGTCAGTGCCTCCTTGGCAGGTTGAGTTGATGTAACTAAGGGGATACAAGAAGTTAGATCCTACCTTTTCATGTATAAAGTTGTATCCTATCTTTGGATGTACAAAGATGGAGATTTCCCTTTTCATTCAATGTATGACTGTTGAGTGGGTTAGTGTTGTAAGCTACATGTTTTCTTAGATTGGTTGGTATTTACTGGAAAGTATCTCTACGTTAAAACATGGACAAGAAATGTTTAGAGTAGAGGATAAATCTAGAAGTTTATTGAAGCATCAATAAAACATCCACATCAGGAAGAATATGATTTTCTCCAAAATCCACAACTTTGAAGGTTAAGCAATTTGCAAATACCTATGAAAAGTCTTTTGTGCAGCCAATAAAATCATCTGCTCCTCCAAAGGTCACAGACACACACACACACACACACACACACACACACACACACACACACAAAATGGTTTTAACATTAGTACAATATTCTGGAGCAATCTTCTCTCTGGCGTACAACCCATGTGAGACAGGTATAGAAAATTTTGATCTAGGATCACATTTTGTTCTATTATCTTTATCACCTGAATAAAACAAGGGGGTAGTCATCTCTGCTACACAATACATTACATTAAACAGTTTCTGTTTCCTGAATTGCATGAAAGTATACAAACATTCTTTGGTAAGCATTACAAGCATGCAATCTTGAATTCTTATTGCATGTTTATAAATCAAGCAATATAGAACATAGTGCAATATTGTTTGCTGTAAAATTCTCAGTGTGTGCTTTAATGAAAGGTTATGACTACTGGGAATTTACAAGTAGTCTAAACAGTAGTGAAGATCGGAAGGAATCTGGACTCAGTTTAACTAATTGCAAAGGAAAAACAAACCTCACAATATTGCCAGAAAGAAGGCAAAATGTACAGTTGTTTGCCACTTACCAAAACTGTAGATATTAGAGTAGATCAATGTGATAGTACTGATTATTGTGTCTTCCTGCCATGCAGAAGCCCATGACTGGCCCATCCCTAGACAACAGATGTCTGACGACCAACGTCTGGACGTCAGAGTATAAGAAGGGCGACCATTAGTGCCCTCTTCAGGTCTTTCTAAGCAGTGAACAGGCAGTCTGATGCCTAAGGACACACAACCTCCCTAGTTATCTGAACTCAAGTGAGAAGGAGGAAAAACATAGGAGGCAGGGAGAGGATGAAGGAGATGAGAACTATCTTCAGAAAACTCCTTGGGGAGATAACTGGCCAACAGATAGCGGAGTTGGAAGGAGGGAGTGAGCATGTACTGCAACACCGATCTACTCAAACATTTACATATCTACAATTATGGTAAGTGGGACACAGGTGGGTTATAGGTCATCTGTATGACCCTAGAAAATATGGTTTTGCAGGATGGCAGTAGCAAAACCTGCTCTAGCCCTGAAGAAACTGTAAAGGTGTGCACAGAGTTCCATGTGGCTGCTTCTAGAATGGTCTGGGTAGGGACTCCTTTCAGGAATGCAGTGGTAGTTGCCCCATGGCTAGTGGAGTGGGCTTTAATGTGCCAGGGTAAATATTTTCCATTGGTGTGAGAAACAGAACTTAATGAAGTTTGCTATTCATTTTGAAATGGTTTGCTTGGAGACAGGCTTGCCCTATTACCCTCTCTGAAAGCCACTAGTAATTGCTCTGCTCTATTAGGGGTTTCTTCCTGTCTAGACAGTACCTGATCTGCCTGTGCACATCCAGAGAATGACGGACTTGCTCTGTCCTATTCTATGAATTTGGGAAGAAGACTGGTAGGTAGATAGTCTGGTTTAAAGTTAGGTCTAATACTACCCTAGGCATAAAAGGTGGGTTTGCTCTGAGGGTTATCCTATCTCTGTGTTCTTTACACATGAGGTCTTGTAGTTCTGATACTCTCCTAGCTGCTGTAACAGCTATATGAAAAGTGGTCTTCCAGGTGAGCATCTTTAGAGAAATAGTGGAAGCAAGTTCATAGCAGGCAAGGTTAGTTTTTCTAACACAATTTAGATCCCATGCAGGAATGGTGTTCCTTCTGAGTGGTCTCAAGTGAATCACCCCTTTCAGAAAAAGTTTCATGTGCGGGTGTGAGAAGATAGGAGAAGCACTGTGCAGGCAAGATAGTATGACAAATGCATGTACTTTGTTGTAAAAAACATCTTTATTAAATTATAATAAATGGCAGACAATCTTACATTTATATAAATGAAAAACAAACTGACACCACATTAATTGGAAACATTATGCATCACAGACATCACTGAGACAACTGTAGATGCATGTAGGTTAACGATGGAACAGGAAAGTCATTTTCTAAACAGGCCTGAAAGAAATTGCAAGTCTGAGTTAATGTCTGCTTGAGAAGCGTTACAGTTATTGCTGTGACATCAGACATAAAATATTTTCCATTTTGTCAGGTATGACTCCTTGGTGTCAAAACCCAGTCCTCCAGGCTGTTAACCTGAGGGTGGCTAGGTGAGTTAGAAAACAACTCCCTTGGCTTGGCTGAGGACATCTACTTTCCGCAGTAGGGTGTGGAATCCCCCCTTGCCAAGTGTCAGCAGAAGGGAGAAACAGTGATGTTTCTGCCAGAAGGGGGCCACTAGGATCATGTTGGATCTGTCCACCCTACCTTTTTTCATTTCCCTGGGGGTCAGGGGTAAGAACAGAAATACAAACAGGATCCAGTTTGTCCATGTGAAAGAGAAAGCATCTTTTTTCCAAGTTCCTGTCTGTTGAGTTCTGGAGCAGAACTTCTGTAGCTGTTTATTGTGGTGGGAGAAGAACAGGTCTTTTGAGGGGATCCCCACTGTATAGTTAGGTCCAGGAAGACCTCTTTTCTCAGCATCCATTCATTGGAGTCTAGAAGATCCCTGCATAGAGAATTTGCCACGGTATTGTTCTGATCCAGAATATAAGAGCCTATAAAAGGATTAGCCCTATTTCTTGAGCTGGCATCCAAATTTCCTGGAAAGGCTGCACAGAGGGTAGGACAGAGTTCCCCCTTCGTTGTTTATGTACCACATCATCATTGTGTTGTCTTGTCCAGATCTGTAGGATCCCTGGGCTTAAGTTCTGTTGTAAAACATTTATGGCCAGGGGCAAGGTAAACATTTACTGACTCCTCCTGATTTATATATAATTTTCTCTGCTGAGTAGATCAAATTCCTGCACTTACAGGGAACCTAAGTGCCCCCCAAGCTATTTCTGAACTATCTGTTGTGATGGTCTTGTATGTTTCTGATAAAAGCAACTCCAAAAAATTTCAGTTTCAATCAGTTTCTGGTAAAGAAAAATTTGCTCATGGGTTCCACAGTATGGTGTTCTTTCAACATAGGAGTTCCTTTCTCACCCGTGGAGTGAGAAGCAGTAGGGTTTCCAGGGGTTAGGAATGCTATTCCCAAGCATTTTTCAGGAACCATTAAAGTTTTCTCATTTGCAATTTTGAAAGTGGGATCATGAGACTGCAGGAATGCCATGTACCCTAGTATCCTTAGGAATGCACTTACTGAGATGAGTTACTTTGAAAGCAGACTGGTCATACAGTCTGTCAAGAAAGTAATATTGTCCTGGAGAAGGAAGGCTTACTATTGGACCAAATCTATGAGGGCTCTCAGAAAGAGGATCTTTGTTTGAGGGAGAGTTTATAATTTTGAAGATTTAATTTGAGATCTACTTTCTGAAAGCAGTCTACTACGATCTGTAAGACATTTAGGGTCACTGAAGTGGTCCTTTCTTGCATGAGACACGAGTTATCTAAGTAGGAGTAAATATGAAACCCCAGAGTTCTGCAATGTGCTATCAGAGGAACTAAACATTTTGTGAAAGTCTGGGAGCAGTAGATGGTTGAAATGGTAAAACACAGACTTGGAAGTGAATACCTGTTGTTAAAAATCATAGGTACTTTCTGTGACTGTCTGCTATGGAGACTTGGAGGCAAGAGTCTTGTAGATCTAGAGTGACTATGAAGACATCTTGGAAGATGACAGGCAGTAGTTTTGGTAAAGCAGGTATTTTATACTTTGGGATGTTGAGAAACTTGTTTAGCTTTGAGGTACAAAATGGACCTCCAGATGCTGCCCTTTCTTGGAACTAGAAAAATCCTTGAGTAGAAGCCTTTTCCCTTTTGTCCTTGAAGGAGGTGCTTGATGGATCATTGGTGAAGTAGTTTCTCCAAGATACGTGGTAAGAGGCTTTCTTGCTCTTTTGGTGCTTGTGGAATGCTCAAAGAGGGTGGTATTTCTGTGAACTGTCTGTATTACCCTCATCTATGATGCTGAGGACCCACTGGTTTCTGGTGATGGTTTCCCATGGAGTTAGGAAGAAGAGTTTTCTAGCCAGAGGCATGGAGATGAAGGTGGCTAGAGGTATAAAAGGCTGGAGTTAAACATAGTCACACAGTTGGTCATTGTGCTGTGTTGGCTTTTTGAAGCTCCCTGTTATGTGTGATTGTTCAAATTGCCATCTCCTGGGTCTTTTGCAATAGGGAGACCTCCTCTTGTCTTGTCTTGAGGGAAAAGGCCAAGGTTTTTCAAGGGTAATTCCTGCTGTAACTTGGTGTCAGACACAGGTAAACTTCCTTCACAGTTTTCATTTGGTTTTCTTCTCTTACAGCTTCTCAAAAACTTGTTCAGCTGGAGGACCAAAAATTAATCCCCTGTGTAGTGGGGCATCCAGTAATTCAGTCTTAACCTGATATGATAGGGGCTGGGTCCTAAGGAATGCATGTCTGCGGATGACTGGACCTATGGCAGCTGCTCTGCAAGAAGCATCTAAGGTGTCAAAACTACACTTTAGAGAGTGTCTGGAAACTTGTAATGATTCTCTGGCAGTCTCCTGAATTTTCTTATATAAGGTTCTATCTGAAAGAGAGTCTATCTTAACTAGAATTTTGTCCTGAAGAGATTCAAGGTACTTCACCATAAGGAAATGGCAAATCAAAGCTCTCATTGCTAGGGTGGAAAAGGTGTATGCTTTTTTTCCCCAAATCTAATAGTCTACTTTCCCTGTCATTAGGCAAGAGATGTCCGGTTGATCCCTTAGGTGCACCTTTTATGGATTCAGTGGAAACTACAGAAATGTCAGCCTTTGGGCTTTTGTAAAGGTGCTTATAAAATCCGAGCACTCTGTAAAACCTGTCGGTTTCCTTGAAACAGAGAGTAGAGAATCAGAGCATAAAGCAATGTCTCATCCACTACTACGTGTAGAGGAGGAATAGCCAGTGGTCTGGGTGAATGAAAACTTAGCAGTTCCCTGTAGTTGGTATGAGCCTGTGAGAACTCTTTGCTTTCCCAACTGAAACCCTCCTTCATTCTTTGCAGGGCACCCTTAAAGGAAAGGTCCTCGGGAGGGGGCATGGAAGAGTGTGTGTCATCCGAGTCTGAAGCTGGGAACGTTTGTGGTAGCAAGTGCCCAGAGTAAGACAGTGTGCAACTGTCTGAAAAGCCACCTCCCTACTTCTTTTGCATGGGGAAGCATCAGTAGTAGAAGCATGAGAAAGTTCTCTAGATTTCTTAAAGGCCATGCGCTCCTGTGCTATTTTTGGGAGGTCTTGGGCTTCATTCTGTGAAGAAGTGGCTGGATACAAGGGCATAGAAAAAGAAGTGGTTTGCATTGGTTTGAGTGTCCTTTTCAAAGGGATGACCTGAGATTGTCATCTTCTGACTGAGACTTCATTTAGAGTGTAGGTACTCAAGGTAAACAGGGCATCTCCCTTGAGACCCACGACACAGACGTTAGAAGCTGAAGCCTGTAGACCTGCATCACGCCTGACAGATGTGTGCACCATGGTAATTTGCAAGTACGCCAGAGACCATAGTGGCCTCCTGAAGGGTCATTCCAGAGGGTCCAGGCCTAGCTGTTGCCAAACCAGGGGAGTGGAAAGGCAACTCACCTGGGCTGTTAGTTGAATTATGGCCTAGAGTTGGAGCTTTCTCTGTAACATCAGGGTCATTGGCCTTTTTTATCTTACTATTTTTTTTTTCAATAAAACTAGCTGAGATGCTGGAGTTTGCAGAGGCCCTACAGAAGCAGTGGATTGCAATGCCAATGTCATATGTGTAGCTAATATCTGGTTTATCTTACTTCGAGTTTTCAGAAACTTAAAATTTATACGGTCATGACTATATGATCGAGTTTTCGGAAACTCAAAATAATAAAAAAAAAATCTACATTTCTGCAGGGGGGAAACCCCCCTGCACCCCCACAAATTATATATACCAACTCCGAGATCACACTACAGTGGAGAAAAGGGTAAATTCCCCTTTGACGCAGTTTTATGTAGATTGAGGTACAGTGGGGATCAGAGAATTGACCCTTTTCCCCACCGTAGTGCTATTTTGGAGTTGGTATATATAACTTGCAGGAGGTGTGGGAGTGCAGGGGGTCTTGCCCCCCCCATAAAATGTAGATTTTTTTTTTTACTTACAGTTTTCGGAAACTTGATCATACGGTCTCAACCACATGAATTTCAAGTTTTTGAAAGCTCAAAGTCATAAAAACTCCTAGTAACTTGATCCTATGTTTTAATGTTTTTGCACAAAATTAAAAAAAAAAAGACATTTCAATAGGGAGCGATTTCAACTTATATCACTAAAAGTCAACAACTACTACAAATAACATTAAAGTACTCCATATCCAAGACCTCTGAATAATTATCCAAACCTCTACTAATAAAGGACCTTTTCTGTTGCACAGCAGATGACTAAATTAGCTTCAAACAAAATACATAAATGCAAAACTAGAAATAAAGATATTTTCCACATCAAAAGCCCAGAGGGGAAAAAAAATCACCTTACACAAATTACACGTACACAAATGTGAGTACTTCACCCCCAAATAACTCTCCAAACTTGTAATACATGTCTCAGTGGTCATAACCACCACAAAGGATCAACACTCTACATAACAGTGAAGCATGGTATTGCCGGGTTTGACAGCACCCTAACAAGAGTACAGCCAAAGCTGACTATCAGCAATGATTTCCTACTGTGAACATTCGTCACAACTTGATGTTACATCATACTGTACTTATCAACCGTCTGGTATTTAGTCTTCAGACCTTACACCATAAAGGACATCAGAATATTCTTGGGCTGTTCTCCTTTAGATGCATAGGTTGTATATTTCAAATAAAAAACATTACTGATCATACCTCAGGTCTATATGTATGCTGGTCCCAGAACTTCTGTTGGGGACAATTCTTGTTTACAAACACAAACTTGAAACCCAGATTAGTCAGTTTTACATCTTCCACATTATCTCTTTTTTCAAATGTTATTAAATTCCATTGCCATTAGTTTAACTACCACCATCCAAAATGACACATTTCCATATCACACCCTTGCTTTTACTTATGAAATTACCACATACCCATCAACGTTTTAAATGCTTAAGTCTCTTTAGAATTCCAACAGCCAAATGTGGCTTGAGAAGGCCAGATGCAAATTATACTCATGTTTAAATGAAACAGATAAATTTAAAAACACTTTAGTATATACAGATTTACTTAAAAGTGAAGCGTGAAAGGAAAACTGACTCTAAAGTAATAAACTTGCCCCCCACCAAAAAAAACCCACACACATTTATCATGGTTGTTTGTGCAGTGAACATATCATTTCTAAAGTTCTAAACTGAATAGCCACCATAAAAGTATACCTTTAAATAATACAATGTCTGAAAAAGGCAAATTAGATAATGAAATGGGAGAGAGTTGTGTACCAATTGAATTACCTGGCTAAGGAGTTTCCGTGAGCACACAGGTAAATTCCATTCAGGCATATTCCATAAGTAAATAGTGTATCAGGTATACCTGCATGGTATATTACAGTATGACCTAAAACACCAGGTCAAATGACATCATACATGCTTTAGCACTCTGACAGCCATATTACTCCCCAGTAAGCAGGTGGACCACCACCCTCTACCTGAACATCATGTTACGCTCCTTCTTTAATTTCTCCAAGTCTTTTGGGTTTCTAATACTATGACGGGAATGGACCCCATTCCTAAGTCAAAGTATGATTAAAGTGCATGAAATTAGTACTGCTTCATTCTTAGATGTTAGCCAGAAGTGCTCTTCGCAGGAACCGTAGTGTGTCCAGTACTGACTCCTCCAGCAATTCAGATGGAGTTACATGTATTGGTAACATATCTAAGTGTGAATGTAAATTATTTTTTATAAGTCCCATTGCTCCTACTACTATTGGAACTGTCTGGGTCACCTTCTTCCACATTGTCCTAATTTCTGCCTGCAAATCCAGGTATTTTATGACTTTGTGTCTCTTTGTACGCAAGACACTGTAGTCACTGGGTGTAGCAATTTCAATGATCAATGCTGATTTTTTCTTTTTATGGACTACAATATCTGGTTTTCTGACTGATATAAACTTCATCATTTTCTATACTACTTTGTGGCTCATGTTTCGAATGTTTTTCAGCTACTTCAGTATTATAATGTTTGCACAACCCCCGGTGCAACAGTCTTGCCACATTATGCATTTCTGTATACAGTCTTTTCTGCCATTAATATATCACAACCAGCAACAAAATATGCAACTATTTCAGATTCTGTTTTACAAAACCTACATTTGATCGTTTCTCCCATATGTTCAATGGACTTTGCAAACCAATGTTTACATAGCCCATTATCTTGGGCCGCCAATATTAACCTTTCGTCTTTTGGTTTAAATTCACCTCTCCTTAACCATTCCTATGAACAGTCCTGATCAACATGAGGTTATTCCAGGAGTTTTCTACCCTTGCAACTATATTTATGCATTTTCTACATTTCTTGCCTTCTCATCTGATCCTTCACCTTACATTCTTTTGTTGTTTGGCACATTCAGTTGCTGCCTGATTTTTATCTACTTCTGGTTTGATTTCCATTCTCGCTTTACACCAATATGCTTCTGCTAAACTAAGCAGGGAAGTCATCTTAGACTTACTTTCCTCATGTTTCAAAACTTCCACTACGTTTGGGTCTTGTGAGGTCAGCATATATGCAGCATATGCAGTCCTACAACTGCAGATCAATACATGTAATCAGTTTCGAGGAGCCCATACCTCCTTCAGAATGGGGAATATATAGCCTAGGTATACACTGATTTTTATAAATCATTTGATGAACATGAAGCTTCCTTCTTGTTTTCCTGTCCATCTTTCTTTCCTTTCTCCTAACAAACTCCACTACGTGGTTCTGGTGGTACTGTCTCACCAAAGGATTTGTAAATTGCTCTAAGGAATTCATTTGCCTACAAGGTAACAACTGTTTTTTAAATTTCCTCTTCCTTTGCTGTGCGAACACTGATGGTCCTCTGATCAACTAGTACAACTATATAATTTGAGCTAACTTATTCCATTGATGTACGTAGTTGCTGCTTATTTATTGACATATTTAATGATTCTGGTGATACTGTACAACTGAATTTTACTTACTCAATCTATGTAGTTACTGCTGTTTAATTTTAAATGTTAAATGGTACTCACTGGCTCATGACGTAAAATTCATGTTGTGTAGGCAAATGGTTCCTCATGTCTTAGCACCTCACTGAACTTGCTTCTGATTAAAGCGGCCACTGTAAATAGCAGTCGCTGAAACATATGTTGATTATCTGTTGTATTCCTCCATTGTTACATCCCACCTGCTTACACTGGGTGGTGTCCTTGTTTAAGTTTCTTTATACAAAAATGATGAAATAACGTAGCTACGTTCGACCCTGCTGATCTGAAAAAGCAGGACAATGCCCTCATAAAGCCTCTGTTTATACTACTGATCGATTAGAAAGTTAGTTAATGCAAAACTAGAGTTCTGTAGTTTTGGCTTAAAGTACCCTGTTTCCAGATCAATTTTTGATGTCATCACTTGTGACACAAACCGCTTGTCCATTACACTCTAATTGTTCATTACACTTCCAATTTGCTAAGTAGCGGCTCACTTGCTGTATTGTTCTTTTCTGACTTTGAATTAACTGCTGACCAGGTCAGTGTCTTTGTTAAGACAGAACGCTTGGGTTGAATATTCCAAATGCGTTTACCATTACTCAGTACTGATAGCTTGGCATCTTTCAGTTTATAGTTACTGTATGCTTAGCCAGGTCAGTGTCTTTTCCAAAAAAAAAAAAAGACAATCAAAAATGCTTTCCAGTAATCTGTACTAATAGTTTGGCGTCTTTCAATTTATAGTTACTGTATGCTTATCATTGAACTGACTTGTCTATTATTAGCATTAACAGTATTTCTCTCTATGCATTTATAAGACCGACTATTTGCTTTGTGATATTAGAGTATTTTAGTTGAAAACAAAGATAAAAACAATAAAATTCATGGGTTATGTATTTCCTTAGATGGTCACTAGAAATTTGCACTACTAGCTTGGTGTCTTTTCAATGTATAAGTTACTGTTTTAGTAAGAACTGCCTTCCCTATTTTTAGTTAATTTTATCTTGCTTGCATCTAAAACCTGATTTATAACATTGTGATACTAATGTTCCAACAGACTGTATTTGATTTGTTATTGCTCTGTAGTTTAACTGAAGTTATAGAACTTTAAATTTATATACGTTCAAGAATAGAGTTAGAGAGTTCTAAACAAAACATTTTTTTACTGTGGCTATCCTGTATCTTTCACACTCCCTACTGACCAAATTATTCTGTTTCTACTAAGTCTGCTCACATCTACTGATATTTTATCTTCTAATATATACCTATATAGTCTAATTCTATAGTTGCCCACCTTTTTTCTGCCTGCTCATTTTTATGTCAGCCTCACCTAATCCATTCCTTCTAACCTGCATTCTTCCTTTTTTGAAGAATTATAACAGCCCTATCTCAGCCATTCTTTAGCCCAAAGGGCCTACAATCTTACTCTCCTGACCAGCTGTGAGGAAACAAGCCTTAAAAATAGAACCTCTGAACAACTGATGCTCAGCAAGTTTCCGCAAACCACCCAAGTAAAGCAAAGTATGTCTATGTAACAACTGTAATTTTCTATTTTTAACATTGTAACTAGTCTGTACCTTAACACCAGAATTCACCCCCCCCCCTAATCTTTTGCCAACAGTAGTAAATGTTCTTCTGTTGCTCTCTACTTGCCTTACTTATCTTTCTTCCACAGTACCTGCTAGCTTCATATAATCTCTGTGTAGTGCTTTACTCCTCAGTCTTTACTATAGTACTTGCATCTGGAACGATGGTGAAAGCATTGATATTCAGCTCTTATTTACACTGTATTCCTCTGACTTTGCAAATTTTTTCCTTACATAATTTTACCTTATATTCTGCCTGAACTTCTATCCTTACCGATAGTTTCTCCTGAGCTGTTCCAGCTCAGTGTAACTAAAGCCACAAAATAAATATTGTAAACTAGAGACTGAGCCTGGAAAGACTGGCATAATAATAAAAAGGAGACCAGTCTAGTTGTATACAAGTAGCTATGAAATAAAGCCAAAAAAAACGAGTCATTACTGACAAAAAAACTACTACTCTCAACAACTAACCAGCCAACTCAACAACCCCCAAATATTTGGAAAACTATCTCAGCACTCCTCACTCCTGGGCGCACCCAAAACCCTTCACCAGCCCCTGACAAAGATCCATCTGTAATAGCTGACATGGTCAACCTCCACTTCATAGATAGTATACTTAAACTAGTAAACTATCCTATACCAAACACAAACTTCAACTCCACACTAAATCTAGTCCCACCTGAATCACCAAATAGCAATAGGAGCACTACCGCCACCCCAACCAGGGAACTTCTACAGACATATCAGCCACACATATTCTCTCTCTACAACCTATCTCCACCTTTCTAATACATGAGCTTCTTCTCAAATTAAAACCTTTCTCCCTGTCGGTGGACAACCTTCCTTCAGATTACTTAAAACTTGATGCAGATGCAATAGCCTAAACTGTTAGCATCCTCATTAATAGATCCATCATAGAATCTGAAGTTCCTAAACTTAAAAATCATTCATAACACCCTTACACAAAGGTGGAAAATCCAATGAATTGACAAACTACTGACATAGCATCTCTATCACCTCTCATTTATCTAAAATACTAGAAAAATGTATACATACACAACTACTGAAACATCTTACTGATAACAATCTCCTTGTTCCCACCCAACATAGTTTCACCCAGCACACAGCACAACCACTGCACTATTATCATTCACAGATACTGTAAACAAAGCCTTTGACTCCGGCCAACTAACTTTTGTAATCCTACTGGACCTATCTAAGGCCTTTGATACAGTATCATATCAAAAACTATTACAATTATCTACACTAGGATGCTCTCCACTTATCAAAAATGGTTTGCTAAGTACTGAACCAATAGACAGCAATGCGTTCGATGGCAAACTAATCTGTTACAATATATGGTTAACAAAACTGGAGTCCCTGAATGATCCATACTTTTCAATATTTTCATTAATAATCTTCATACTACCTCCCTTCAAAGCACACTCATTCAATACGCTGACAATTCCACTATTATCTCCTCCTCCAATAACTTCAACATCTCCTAAAAATTACACAAGATGCCTTCACCTCTACTGACACCGGGCTAAATGACGTACAACTACTTCTTAATCCCAAGACAAAACTGTTATTGTTCACACCAAAACCACTTCTGCATAACTTTAAAATATACTCACAAAATAATACAGAAATAGAAACTGTAACTCAAGCAAAGTTGTTGGGTACCACCACAGATAATAAACTCTCCTTTGAACAACATATACTAAACATCATTAAAAAACACATTTTAAGCTTAGTAAACATTATACACACAAGCATTTCATGGACAACCCCACCAAAACAACTCTTGCCAATACGTTCTTGCTCCCCTCCCTCTTGTATGAGGGCCCTATTCCTACTAACCTCCACAGGTCTCTAAAAACAAACTGCAATCATGCTACTACATAACAGCTAAATTTGCAATCAGTACATCTTACCACATACATCAGTGTTATGCCCTCAATGAACCAAACTGGCCAGAATTTCCTCAATACCTTAATTTAATACAACTATCTCTAGCACATAAAATAAACAAGCCAGACAGCTGCTCAACATTAAAATCTACCTTACAGCCCTATACCCCTTCCAGAAATCTCTGTTCCTCCAATAAACAGCTTTTGAAAGTATACAAACCTAACAAAGGAGCTGGTCATAGCCTCTACTATATCTACTAGTGCATACTACATTAACCATCATACCATACTCCTATATTCCAAACTACATCTACCAGTGTGTACTATACTAACCCTCATACCATAGTCCTATATTCCAAACTACATCTACCAGTGTGTACTATACTAACCCTCATACCATACTCCTATATTCCAAACTACATCTACTAGTGTGTACTATACTAACCCTCATACCATACTCCTATATTCCAAACTACATCTACTAGTGTGTACTATACTAACCCTCATACCATACTCCTATATTCCAAACTACATCTACCAGTGTGTACTATACTAACCCTCATGCCATACTCCTATATTCCAAACTACATCTACTCATGCTTACTAACCATCATACCATACACCTATATTCCAAACTATATCTACTCATGCATACTATACTAGCCCTCATACCAAACTCCTATATTTCAAACTATATCTACTAGTGCTTACTATACTAATCATCATACCATGCTCCTATAGTGTTTTTATAGTTGGTGGCTTTGCAGTTGCCCGCCCCTAGTATAAATTTGATCTGGGACCCTCCTCACAGTCTAGTGTCATTACCTCATTCTACCCAGTACAGGGAGAACATTTGAGAAGGCCAATCAGCTTAGTTTCGGCTACTCCTTTCTCTCTTCCCACTAAAAAAAAACAAAAAAAAAAAAAACAAATTTATCTGCTTTTACTGTGTTTGTGTTTTTTCCTACTTTATTTTGCTTTTGCGTCATCTTAAAAGTACTCAATTGTATTTATTACTGCTTGGTGTAACTTATTCTAAGCCTTTCAGTTTAAGCACTTGGGCTTTAGACCAGTTGTTTTACATTAGGAAGGTTTGTGGGCTGCACTGTGGTGGCAGGGCAGGTGGCTTACATCCTTCTAAGTTGGGAACTGCTGATTGAGGGCTCAGTGTCTGTTATTCTAAAAGTGTATTAGTTCTGGTTTAAGCAGCTGTGCTTCAGGCCAGTTATTTTACATTAAGAAGGTCCATGGTCTGCACTCTTGTGGGAGAAGAGGCTGGACTCTGCCCTTCTGAGCTGGGAATTTCTGGTTAAAGGCTTATAGTGCCTGCATATTTTAACTATTTCTTACTGTAACTGGTACACCTTGTTTGCTGTAGCATAGACTAGATCCAGGCCTGCTGAATCTAGTTTTGTTTATTTCCCTGAAAAGCTAATTCCACCTAAAATGCGGCTTTTCAGCGCTTCTGTGGATCCCTAGTGATATCTGCATTGCTTACTATACTTATTTCCTTGTTTCACTTGAAAGAAAGTTACTGTTTGTCATTTTTGCATTTAAGTTACCTGGCACTTGCTCACTAAAGCAATTATATAAGTCAGCACTATAAAATTAAAAGCACTACACCCTCACAAACTCCCCCTTGTCCATTTTTTTCAATTATAAAGAAATTCCCAATACTATTCTAGCATGTCCAAAGGTCAGTTGTCAATCTCCTCTCCAGTCCAGCTGGTGAATCTGGGAATCTTGAGACAATGTTACAACTGCCTCATGTACACAGACAACCCTCTCCTCCTCCTAACAAATTCCAACACATGTGAGAGATGCAACCATATAACCAAACTGGAGGCTAAGCTCTCTCAACTCAGTACTGGCGTAACCAGTCAGGAGGAGAAGGAAACCACACTCACTACAATTCCAGTCTCACATAGACCTACCATGACAGCAAACCAAACACATAAACACACAAAAACATACTTGGAGGCTCTAAATAAAAATCCGCCTAAGCAGCAGAGACCTCCAAAGCAGACACCCAAGCAACCACTACACCAAAACAAAACACGTGCAACACATAGCTCACAAAGCCAGTGTGCCGAACAGTCACAGCCCTTAAGGCTAAACAACACACCTGATGCACTTGTAATAGGTGACTATCATCAGGCAAACTGACATCCCGCTCACCAGGCTGAACAAGGAGAAGGTCACGGTGAGCTGCCTGTCGGGCGCTAGGATCCGCCACATAACACAAGCACTCAGGTCACTCCAAGGCAAGTACAAATATGACTCAGTCATTGTCCATGCTAGTGTGAATGACCTGAGACGTACCTCCCTGGACTACATGAAAAGAGACATAGAGGAGCTCTCTGAGCAAGTAGCCCAGGCCAGTATGACCCTGACCTTGAGTAGCACCAAGAATGATGCCACAGTATGAAGACAAGATTATCAATTTCAACAATTGGCTTAAGTATTGGTGTCATTCAAAGGGGATCCAATGCCTGTCAGCCTGGAATGACATGCTCGACAAGCCACGATGCTTCGCTAGGGACGGCTTGCACCTGTCACCCCTGGGCTTTCGGATATTGGCAAAGGCTCTTGCTATCCCCACAGTGCCTTTTTTAGGCAAGGCTCAAAAACAAACCCACCTCCATAGGTATCACAAGGGATAAGAAACTAAGAGTACTGCTACTCAACGCCAGAAGTCTAAACCTCAAGATGCACGCACTCAAAACTCTCCTTAGCATGGAGAACATCAATATCTGTGCAGTAACAGAAACCTGGTTCAAGGCTCTCGAGAGCACCCCAGCACTACCAGGTTATACCTCATATCATGCTTTTCTGCCCCAAAACTTGGACCGAACCACAAAAGGAGGGGGAATATCAACATTCGCCAAAGATACCCACACCTCCAGGTTGGTGGCACAGCACGAAGCATCTGAGACTATCCATGTGCAACTAACAGTGGGTAAATCTGCCTTCCAGTTTATAGCCTGCTACAGACCACCTTCCCAAACCCAGGAACCCCACTCGGCCTTCCTGAGAGCACTGGAAAATACGAAGGTCTCTCCAAACACCATTATATTGGGTGACTTCAACTACCCAACCATAGACTGGGAGCATTACTCTAGCTCCAACACCCTAGCCCAAAGGTTCCCAGAATTTATAAACTCAAATACTATGGAACAACTTGTTACCACTCCCACAAGAGGGAAAAACATACTGGACCTGATCATCACCAACATCGGGACTCTATGCTCCAGACCAGACGTGTATCCCTCACTGGTAAGATCAGACCATAAACTAATCTCACTGGATATTCACATCCCGACCCCACCCCATGCCCAGAAAACCACAGTGAAAAACTTCTCTAAAGCAAATTTCACACTCCTCAAAACCGAGGTGGAATCCGTCAAAGCCCCCGGGCCTGTGGATATCTGCCCAGACCACAAAATCCTTTATAAACACATTCTATGAACACCTTCAGGAATGCATGGATCATGCAATCCCAAATAAAACCAAGACCCAATCCTCCAAAGGCAGACGTCCTGTCTGGTGGACCCCAACCATAAACAAACTATACAATAGAAGGAGGAAGCTACTACATGATAGAGCAAAATCCCAAAAGGGAAGGCATCTCTGATCAGTATTAGCAAAAACTATGGGCACTGATAAAATCGTCTAAGGCCAGCTTCGAGAGAAAAATTGCACAGGACACTAAGGATAATCACAAGGCTTTCTTTAGTTATGTTAGGAACCTGGGTGGGAATTCCCAGATATGCTCAGAATTAGTCCAAAATAACAAAATACACGAACCCACAGACATTGCCAACATCCTAGCTGACAGGTTCAGCGCAAACTTCTCCCCTCCCCACCAAAAGGGCTAATATCTATCCCAGCAGAGTGCTGCCCCCCTGACATCTCAGATGCTCAGGTAACAGTTGCCCTCTCCAAAGCAAAAGACACAGCATCAATGGGACCAGACGGTGTCCCGGGCTGCGTCCTACATGAACTCCAAGAAGAGCTAAACCCAAACCTAAAACTACTGTTCAATCTCAGCCTTACTACAGGATATGTACCCAAAGAGTGGCGTACAGCAACAGTGGTCCCTCTCCACAAAGGTGGTGCCTCAACGGATCCTGGAAACTATCGCCCCATAAGTCTCACTAGCTTGGTCTGCAAAGCTATGGAAAGGATCATCATGGACCTTATAAATAAAGATATTGGGGACCTACAGACACTGGATCCTACCCAGTGCGGCTTTGTAAAGGGCAGATCCTGCCTCTTAAACCTGGTCGATTTCTTTGAAACAGTCACCAAGGCCACTGACAAGGGGAAGGTGGTCTACACAGCCTACCTGGACCTCGCAAAAGCCTTCAATACAATAACCCATTCGGGCATTATAGATAAGCTCACCAGCTTAAATATAAACCCCTATGTCACTACATGGGTTGCAAACTGGCTCAAGGACAGAACCCACATGGTTAGAATAGCTAGAGCCATGTCAGAATCCAAACCAGTTACAAGTGGCGTCCCACAAGGCTCAGTCCTGGGACCTCTCTTGTTCGGTATATATTTCTCGGAGGTACAGGCCAACATGGAAGGACTGCGGCTGACCAAGTTCGCAGATGACTGCAAACTGGGCGCCATAATAGACTCTCCAGCCGACACAAGCATCCTCCAAAAGTTCATAGAAACAGACAACTGGTGCCAGAGCCATGGCCTCAAGCTAAACGCCAAAAAGTGTATAGTCATCCCCTTTGGCAAAAATAAAGTGCCCACAAATTACCACATAGGTGGTAATCCATTAACTACAGAAGAAATAATTAAGGACCTGGGGACCCAAGTTGATAGCAATCTCTCATTTGACAACTACGTGACCAAAGTGGTTAGAAAAGCATTTTATATAGCCCACCTAATCATGAAGGGATTCCCATCTAGATCAGGGGAGGTCATCGTGCCTCTTTACTCATCCCTCATCAGGCCCATAATTGAGTACAATGCCCCTTTTGGGATGTACCTTACCAGACACCTGCAGCAACTGGAAAGACCCCAAAAGTACCACACCAAGAGGATCAAGGGACTCAAACAGATGCCGTATGCTGCCAGGTTAAAGAAACTCCAGCTCTACTCAGTGGCATACCGCCTGCTCAGAGGCGATCTGTGCCTGACGTATAAAACCATGTCCAACTCGGAATTAATGGACATGCTGCACCTCAGAAAATCCAAATCCTATCAAGCTACGCGCTCGAGGGACTTGAACCTCAGCACTGAAATAAATAGGACATGCTGGAGGGACAGATTCGTAACCCAGAGGCTCCCTTCACTCTGGAATAAAATCCCAGTCCAGGTTAGGCAGAGTCCCTCATTGACTCTCTTCAAGAGGAATCTTGATGAGTGGATGGGAGATCGTAGGTTTACCCCGGGTATCACTTCTGTGTCACTGTTAGACAGGGGCACAGTATACTAACCTCGAAAAAGGGCATAGCAAAATTAATTTAAAATGGGTGGCGAAAGCCATACACACTCTGGCTAGGCTTATAAATGCCCTAGGGCAGATAGCCTAGTATGAACCTATGAACCTATATTCCAAACTATATCTACTAGTGTGTACTATACTAACCGTCATACCATGCTCCTATATTCCAAACTACACCTACCAGTGTGTACTATACTAACCCTCATACCGTACTCCTACATTCCAAACTACATCTACTCATGCATACTATACTAACCATCATACCATACACCTATATTGCAAACTATACCTACTCTTGCACACTATACTAACCCTCATACCATACTCCTACATTTCAAACTATATCTACTAGTGCGTACTATACTAACCGTCATACCATGCTCCTATATTCCAAACTATATCTACTAGTGTGTACTATACTAACCCTCATACCATACTCCTATATTCCAAACTATATCTACTCATGCATACTATACTAACCCTCATACCATACACCTATATTCCAAACTATATCTACTCATGCATACTATACTAACCCTCATACCATATTCCTATATTCCAAACTACATCTACTCATGCATACTATACCAACCATCATACCATACACCTATATTCCAAACTATATCTACTCATGCATACTATACTAACCCTCATATCATACTCCTATATTTCAACTATATCTATTAGTGCTTACTATACTAACCGTCATACCATGCTCCTATATTCCAAACTACATCTACCTATATTCCAAACTACATCTACCAGTTTGTACTATATTAACCGTCATACCATACTCCTATATTCCAAACTACATCTACTCATGCATACTATACCAACCATCATACCATACACCTATATTCCAAACTATATCTACTCATGCATACTATACTAACCGTCATACCATACTCCTATATTCCAAACTACATCTACTCATGCATACTATACCAACCATCATACCATACACCTATATTCCAAACTATATCTACTCATGCATACTATACTAACCCTCATATCATACTCCTATATTTCAACTATATCTATTAGTGCTTACTATACTAACCGTCATACCATGCTCCTATATTCCAAACTACATCTACCTATATTCCAAACTACATCTACCAGTTTGTACTATATTAACCGTCATACCATACTCCTACATTCCAAACTATATCTACTCATACTTACTAAACTAACCCTGATGCCACTTCTCTCTACAGGCTACTACCCTTAAATATCATATTCCATGTGTCTTGTAACCTGTACTTAAACCTTTCACTCTTCAAAACCTACAAACCTAAATTGCAACTTTTTACTCGAGAGTATTTAATCTACCCTCTAATAAATATAGTCTACCTAGTATCTTAGACAGAACTTTTGACTTTATATTGCTCTCGCGTTAAACTGTATTATGTTTATAACTGTATGTAAAGTGTACAAATGTTAAACTGTATTCTGATTTAATAAAATATAAAGTGCACACAACTGTAAAATGTAATAATGCCTGCATTTTTTGTGGAGCTTTTGTCTCCGGGCCTCTGCTGAAAACGTGTTTCTGACCCAGTCTGACTTTCCCGGTCACCAAATGTCAATAAATAAATAAATAAATAATTAAATCAATCAATCAATAACTGATCCATCACCTTTTGGGGCTAGTCAGTCACTCCAAAACTGTAAGTTAGGATAGGAACAGAAAATTGGTTTATAGCTTGGACTTTGTTCATAGATGTCGGTGCTGTTTTCAGTATTACTTTTAGTCTTCTAAAATATTCCTAAGTTTTATTCACATTTGTTCATGTTTCATTGTTGATCCTTCATCAATTCCCAAATGTTTATACAATCGCACTTACTCAAGTTCTTTTATATCACATTCATGTCCCTGGCTGATGATTTCTTGGTTCTGCAGATTTCCTGTTTTAAAGGTTGCTTTTGCACATTTATCAACACCAAATGACATTGTTACATCATCTGAAAAAGTTATGACCACTTGCAGATGTGGGTTCAGTTCCTCTTCTGATGAATTATACAGTTTTAAAATCATCCACAAAAACAAGATGAGAAGTCCTCACATTTTGTTGTTTTCTGGGAGCCAAATTGTAGCCATGACCTAATCTGTTAAGTAGATGGCTTAATGGGTTAAGGGTAAGGCAAAAGAGCAATAATGACAGAGTCACCCTGGAATATCCCCCTTTGAATTTTTATCCCTGGGATAATAATTTGTCCTTTATCATGATTTAACTGAAAAGTGGTTTGCCACTGTTTCATGGTCACTGTAATCCATCAATTTTTGTAGCTTATCCATGCCATACTCAGATTCTTCCCCTTTTGACAGTTCTCCCTTATGACTTTATTTAACATCAAATGATCCTTTGTTCCATATGACATTCTTTTGTTACCCTTTTGTTCTATTGCCATGAATGAGTTTTCTTCTAAATGACTATAAACTCTGTCAGTATCAATTCCAGTGTATAGTTTATATGTCATTGTAAGGCAAGTTATTGGTCTATAGTTTTTAAGATAGCTTACAGGTTCACTCTTAAGCAGGAGTATTGTTTTTCCTGTTAACCAGGTTGGTGTCTGTTCCAGGTGTGCATATAAACAGTTCTTACTCATGGCTAAATCTTCATGTAAAGATGTTGATATTTTTTAGTAAGAAGTTAGGTACTGCATCTTGGCCTGGGGTTTTACAGTTAGGAGCTTTTCTAGGGTTTGTTTCAATCTCTCTGGCCGTTACGTCACCTCATTTCATATCCTGTACATTTGAACTTCTTATTCTTTCTTTTACTTAGTCGGCCGCGGTAGTGCAGCGGTTAGGGTTGTCACCTCGCAGCAAAAGGCTCTCTGGTTCGATTCTCGGCTGGAGCACCTTCTCTGTGGACTCTGCACATCCTCCCTGCGATCGACTAAACTTTATTAAAAAAAAAGACATGCAGATAGGTGCATGCGTGTGTGTGCCCACCTTCTCTGAAGGCTGGCAACTCGACACCATAAAATCTGCCAGTCATAAGCAGACCAGTGATCCACTGTGGTGAGCCCTATTTCTTTTACTTCTATCCATTCAGCATCTTTGTTATGTTCTACTGGATCTTCACAGCTACTTCTCCAAAATGCTATTCTTTTTTTTTGTTGGTGTTTTAGTTCTTTTTGCCTGTTTTCCCAATTTACTATAAAACATTTTTGGGTTATTAATAAGTTGCTTATTTTGCACTTTTCCTTTATATTTATATGCACATCTTCTAAGTTTTTCTACCTGTGCTGACATTTTGAGTTTATTTATGATAGTGCATGGTACAGCCTGATCTGTTCTGATAGTCTGCACTGCTTTTATCATGTCTATCTTTCTGACTATTTTTGTTGATCTGTTCCCTCTTCTATACTCTATTATACCATGACCCCCCCAAAACGTGCACGCTGATTGGCCAGCGTGCCCGTTGTAAATCGAGTTATACTAATGGAAAAAGGTCCGGTCGCCCGTTTTTTTAAAACACTGTCTCGCTATGTTAAATGGGTTTAACATAGCGAGACAGCTTTAAAAACAGCGGAGATCTCCATTGCTTATTTTAAATCTGTCTCGCTATGTTAAACCCATTTAACATAGCGAGACAATGTTTTTAAAGCAACGGAGAAAGCAAGATCTCCGTTGCTTTTTTTTTTAGTGTTTTGCTATGTTAAATGAGTTTAACATAGCGAGACAGTTTTAAAATAAGCAACGGACATCTCCGTTGCTTATTTTAAAACTGTCTCGCTATGTTAAACTCATTTCACATAGCGAAACACTAAAAAAAAAGCAACGGAGATCTTGCTTTCTCCTTTGCTTTTGCCCACAGCTCTGATGTACTGCGCAGGCGCTCAGTACATCAGAACTGCTGCGGATGCCAGACATCTGCGGAAGGGCAGCAAACAGGCATTATACTATGCCATTATTTAAGAAAAGTAATAGTTTCTTTTCTTAAATAATGTCATGGTATAATAGCAATAACCCACTTCTGGGCGTGGGTAATGCTAAATTTACCCACGGTTGGCTTTTTTGGTCCTCGGGCTTCGCCCTGACCAAACCACGCCAACCGTGGGTAAATTAACATTACCCACCAGCGTGGTTATTGCTATATTATACCATGATCCCCAAAGCGTGCGCTGATTGGCCAGCGTGCCCGTTGTAAATCGAGTTATACTAATGGAAAAGGTCCGGTCGCCCGGACTTTTCCATTAGTATAACTCTTTAAACACTGTCTCTCTATGTTAAATGGGTTTAACATAGCGAGACAGTTTTAAAATAACGGAGATCTCCGTTGCTTATTTTAAAGCTGTCTCGCTATGTTAAACCCATTTAACATAGCGAACAGTGTTTAAAAACAACGAGAAAGCAAGATCTCCGTTGCTTTTTATCTCGCTATGTTAAATGAGTTTAACATAGCGAGACAGTTAAAATAACGGAGATGTCCGTTGCTTATTTTAAAACTGTCTCGCTATGTTAAAGTCATTTAACATGGCGAGACTAAAAAGCAACGGAGATCTTGCTTTCTCCGTTGCTTTTCACAACTCTGATGTACTCTTGGTAGCGCAGTACATCAGAACTGCCACGGATGCCAAGACATCTGCGGAAGGGCAGTAAACAGGCATTATACTATGCCATTATTTAAGAAAAGTAATAGTTTCTTTTCTTAAATAATGTCATGTATAATAGCAATAACCACTTCTGGGTGTGGGTAATGCTAAATTTACGGTTGGCTTTGTTTGGTCCTCGGGCTTCGCCCTCAGGACCAAACCATGCCAATGGGTAGCATTACCCACACCCAGGCGTGGGTTATTGCTATAATAACAGTGACACTTCTTGTCTTAACTGTTTTAAAGTTTTCTCTATTCGATACTTCCAGGATGGCATTTGATTTCTCTCCTTCCTTTCCCTCACTACACTGTGTTTTTGTGGTAAGACTTTCATCTGTTATTAATTTAGCTGCACAGTAATATATCCTACTTATTTCAGTTATATCGTACAAATCTCTATGAACAGTCCTAATTACTGTGCTCATTTGTTTTATCAACTTCTAACTTTTTGGATTTTACTGACTTTCTGAAGTCTATTTCTTTCATTGATCTTAATATGACTGTCCATCTCTGTTAAATCAAGCAACTCTTCTCTTAGATAATTTACTTCTAAACTAAGGGTACATTCTTTGTTCTTCATTTCCTGTGGGCATTCTACAGAAAGTCCTAGAGCATCTTCCTCTGCCACATTCTCTTCACTTTCATCCTGTGTGAACAATTGCTATTTCATATGGGAACTCACTGGCCTATCACTCCACAATACTGACTGTATCAAAGTAGTCACGTTCTACCCCTTGCTGTGCAACTCCATCTGAAATTTTGAACTGGTTTCCTATGAAAGGCTCCAAAGTATCTTCATATGGTCAGACATATTATGAATCATGGTACGACACATAATTTTAAGTTCAGGGTACTAGAGTTGGTCAACAAAATGAGTAGACTAGGAGATGTTAAGAATTATATGGAAGAACAGGAAAATAGATGGATATGCGACTACAAGCACATAGTCTAAATGATAAGGTAACTCTTAAACCCTTTCTAGCAGCTCGATCTTTTGCACAATAGGTATTTTAATATTTTGATAATATCAGACAGTGATACAGTATGTTTTTCAGGTATATTACTCTATTTTTTAATTGCTAGGGATTATATTTATGTAATTGTCATACTGACTGATTTTAAAGTGTTTCTGCAGTTAATCGTGATAGGTTTTTATTAGTATACTTTTATGTTTCCTATATAGACTGTATACATTTTAGGCATGTATTTTGAACACATACATATAAACTATGGAAGTTTTAGCTCACTGCTATGTATGGTTCTAATTAATTTAGTGATGTCATGATTATGTCTCACATCTAATTGGAAGCTATAGGGGTAATGATGTATTTAAACCAGGTGAATGACTACTGTTTTATGTAAGTCTGAAGAAACATTCTTTGCAATGTGAAAGTGCTTACTGTGTTTTATTCGGTGTTTTGGTGTATTAAACATTTCTTGTTCAGCTGTGGTGTTGCCTCTTTCGTTGATATCTGGATCTTCATATGGCAACTGATCAGATGTTTCTCACTCCACGGGTTTCTCCTTCATTTGGCAATCCATTACTCTATCCTTTCTATATACATTTTTTTATTATTCCTAAATATTTAAGTGCACTTGCATATCAGCATTCGAACAGGATTTTATAGCAAGTTTTTGTAGAAAGCCATGAAAACTATATCATTAATATAAGAAGAGAACATTTATAGGGTGAATATGAAAGATGAGCCTAAAATTATCACAGAAAGGTTATGAGGGTTCATACCAGTACCAATGTTGGTGGCAGGATGAAAGTGATTTAAAAGTCAGCATGAAAATATTTACGCTCTGTAGTACCAGCTAGGCCAAGCCAAAAGTCAAGTGGAATGGGACAGTGATGTCCTTATCTCAAATCCATTTTACCTCTGCCAGTAGAAGATGCTGCAACAACTGCACTGTTTTTGCTTGGAAAGGGGAATCCATTAAAAAGAAAAACTCCACCATAGACAAAAAAAAAAAAAAAAAAAAAAATAGTTTTATATATATATATATATATATATATATATATATATATATAAAACATTTTCACTGTATCTGCTTTCTGAGATATTGTAATGCCTTAAAATCACGCCACATGTGTATTTTACAATTTTAATGAGTTTCCTACAAAATGGCAGCTGATGGGGCCTGCCTTGGTAACGTGGTCTTTGTTTTCTTGCTTTCATTCCATCTTCTCAGAATACATTTCATTTCCTCTTTATACGAGTCATGCCAGACATAAGGAAATGATGCTGTTTTCTTATGCCATTAAGACAGAATGGCAGGAGTGTGGAGCACTGTCATTTAACACACCTTCTGTAACCTACTTTTATGTCTCCTTGAGTGAACCTCATTTATGTGTCAGTCAGAGCTTGCTCCATGCTGTAAATAGCTGTTAGCTACTTCCAGCAAAAGAAAGTAGGTAAATAGCAGGCTTTTGATAGGGATTCTTTTGTAGTTCTAAATGAACTGACAGACCCTCCCCCACACTCTTACCCTGAGGTGTGAAAACTCTCACTGCAGTAAATAATCCTTGCTGTATCATGTACAGAGATTCCTTGATTTAGTCAATGCAAATGCCTTGGACCAGTTGGCTGACACCCCAAAAGAGGTGAAAATATCTTGGACTTGGTATTAACCAACATGAGTAACCACTGCAGTATCCCTACAGTGTCATCATCCCTGGTAAGATCTGACCATAAAGCAGTCACTTTCGAAGTCACCAACTCTCCCCATACCCCCCCTCAGCTAGGGTCAAATAAAAAAAACTTCTCAGAAGCTGATTACAATCTCCTAAGGGAAGGTATAAACAGTTTCATAGCCCTCTCCCCCTCCATAGGAACTGGCACATATGTCCAAACCTACAGGAAAATTCTATATGAGCACTTGTATAGCTGCATGGAATCAGAAATACCAGACAGGACGAAATCATCCCCCTCAAGCAAGAGTAAACCTGTCTGGTGGACATCTACAATAAATATACAAAACCGCTGTCCAGGACCAAAAAGAAGCAGGTGCCTAATTGGATGCAATATTCCTTAGCCTGAACAAGCAAATAACAGCACTAGTGAAATCCTCCAAAGCAAACTGAGTCCAAACTGGCCACATCTACTAAAGACAATCATAAGGCCTTCTTCACATATGCCTACAATCTCAAGGGAAGCACCCAGATGTGCTCAGAACTGGTGGTCAAGGATACCACATAAACTCTGTAGATATAGCCAACCTGCTGGCAGACAGGTTCAGTGAAAACTTCACTCCTCTGTCTCCCCCATCAGTAAAACAGGACATCCCCAATACCTGCCCCCCTCCCCTTATCTCTAGGGAGCAAGTCATCACTGCCCTCTCAAAGGCAAAAAATACAGCCTCCATGGGACCTGATAACATTCCAGGCTGCAACCTACATGAGCTCCAGCAGGAACATGCAGCACCATTAGGCACCCTATTCAACCAAATCCTGAGTACTGGCTTCTTTCCAGCCAAGTGGGAAACAGCTACTGTCATTCCTCTGCACAAAGGTGGAGCATACACCGATGCAGGAAATTATAGACCCATCAGCCTAACTAGCCTGATCTGCAAAACCATGGAGTGGATTATCATGGACCTCATTAACAAGGACAATGGCAACCTCCAGACACTTGATCCCACACAGTTTGGTTTTGTCAAGAGGAGGTCATGCCTGTTAAATTTGGTCGACTTCTTTGAGACAGCCATCAAGGCCATACACGAGGGGACGGAGGTGCACACCACCTACCTTGACCTGGCCAAGGCCTTTGATACTATTTCCCACTCAGGTATAATAGATGCATTCTCTCAACTAGGCATCAATCCATATGTTACCAGATGGGCAGCAAACTGGCTTACTGATAGAACTCAACTAGTCAAAATAGGGGAAGTCACCACAAGTAGTTGACCCGTAACAAGTGGTGTATTCCAGGGATCGGTCCTGGGGCCTCTGCTGTTTGGGATATACTTTTTGGAGGTGCAGGCCAAATCTAGTGGGCTATGGCTGACCAAGTTTGCAGACAACTGCAAGCTGGGTGCTGTCCTCAATTCCCCTAGTGATGTTGACAATCTCCAAGAGGGTCTCATACAAACAAATGACCGGTGCCAGAAACATGGCCTCAAACTAAATGCCATATATGCATCATCATCCCTTTTGGGGAGAGTGGAGTCCCCACAAATGATCACAGTGATAATAAGTTACTAAGCACACAATCAGTCGTGAAGACTTGGGCACCCAGGTTGATAGCAAACTGACTTTTGACCACCATATTGCCTCTGTTGTATGGAAAGCTTCTACATGGCCCACCTCATTAGTAAGGATATCTCATCCAGAGACAAGGTGGTCATAACATCCCTATATTCTTCCCTTATAAGACCCATTATTGAGTACAATCCCCCTTTCGGCATATACCTTACAAAGCACATGCAGCAGCTGGAGAGACCACAAAGGTTCCTCACCTGGAGAATCCAGGGCCTCAAACAACTACCCTACACAGATAGGCTAAAAACCCTGTCTCTCGACTCAGTCTCCTACAGACTCCTCAGAGGTGACCTCTGTCTGGCATACAAGGCAATCTCAAACCCTGCCCTGATGGGACTGCTGCATATCCGCAAGTCAAGCTCCACTTGAGTAACCCACATGTGTGACCTCAGCCTGGTCTGTGACATCAATAGGACTTGTTGGCGGGACAGATTTGTTTCCTGGAGACTCCCCCTTTTATGGAATAGACTCCCTCTCCACGTAAAGCACAGTACCTCATTAAACCTTTTTCAGCGCAACATGGATAACTGGATGGGGGAACAGAAAATACACCCCTGGGATCTACCTCTGTCCCAGCTGGACAGTGGCATCAGGTGCTGACTTGTTGGAACATGGGCTAAATTCTTGGCTAGGCTTTTAAGGACCTCAGGGCTAATAGCTTAGTAACTTTCTATGAACATTTGATCCTACAGGTGACAACTAATACTGTAAAGGACTCCAAAGTAAGTCTGTCTGCTACTTCCCAATGCCTTCAGTGGGACTTTTTTTCTCTCTCTCATGAATGAAGCAGAATTAAATTGTGCTTTACTAGTTCCTTGATTTCTGTCATGTTAAAGCCCCCCACCTTTTTTTATTTTGTATTTATTTATACTTTGTTAACCAGGAAAGTGAACTGGTCCCAGGAACCCTTTCATCCATGACTGGGACTACATTGGCAAATATAATAACAAGTAATAAAAGCGCTTAGCAATACAAAGAAAAAAAAAATACTGCCATAAAGACATATGACAAAGACTGCATGTACAACATACATCAAGGCATGACAGTGAATAAGTAAAACATTAAACATTTACTAGAATGTATATATTAATAATGCTTATCTCTACTATGTTATCTTTATTATAAATAACAAAATTGTATTTACCCACTTTGCACAACTCACAGTGCTGTAAGATGTTATTGTTCTCTAAATGACTAGGAATCAGCAAGTCAATGTTGTATGGCTTCATGAAAAAAAGGTGGGGGATGATTATATTTGCATCACTTTTGTTGCCCTAAGATAGCATGAAAATGAGTCGATATCACTTCAGAGAAAAACCTATTAGTTGAACACCTTTTTGTCAAACTCTATTTGTTGAAGCCTCAATCCATCGAACATTAATTTAAGCAAATATTTTTCCCAGGGGAAAAAACACTTGGCCAACCTAACAAGCATTACAAAATTCACCAGATTTAAAACCCACCCAGGTCAGGGGCTTTGCCCTCCAAACCTCACCTAACTAAATATACCAACTCTGAGATCGCACTACAGTGGGGAAAAGGGAAAATTCTCTTAGATGGCCAAGCATTTTTCCCCCTAGGAAAAAAATTCACTTATATGAACGTTCGCTGTATTAAGGCTTCATCAAAAAGATTTTGACATAAAGGAGTTCGATGAATAGGTTTTTTGACAAAGTGAAGCAAACCCCATGAAAACATACAAAACCTATAACTCTGGAATAAAGCTACCATTACAATGAAGCCTAATAACTAGTATGGTGAAAAATATTTGGGATATGTAGAAAGCAGGAAAAAAGAGGTTGATTAAGATGATGACAATTTTATAATACACACATGCCCCATTTGTGTGTATTTGTATATATGTGCTTGATGTATACACATGCGCACACATGCACACACAACCACACGTACATTCATATGTCAGTGCATATGAAACTACTGACAAAAATATTTATTGCATATTTCTCTAGATGCATTCACACTGTACTGCATCCCATATATAGTATTATACATGCTACATACTTGCATTTTACACACACACACACACACACACACACACACACACACACACACACACACACATATAAATATATTTGTGTGTGTGTTTATGTGTATACACACACACACAGTTGCACACCATTTCCATTTTGATTTGTTTTTAAAGGACATGATGTACACACACAGGCATATTATTTATTTCTCTATTATACAAACACTCATAGTTTGTACATTCATGTAAGATGTGCACTACACACGTACTTTGTATATATACACATGTATATACACACACACTATATATATTAGTCTCACACACACACACTGACACAGTCAGGTGTGCATTTAAATGCAACTAAAGTACTTCTGATTTCCTTTTCTTAACGTTTTTAATGCAAGGGCGCATATCAAATGTATGTTAAAGTATATTCAGCTGTAGATTAAGGTTGTCATCAATGGTTGCATTCTCTTTGTGGACTGAAAAATGCTCATACGCTCCACCACTGTAAGGAATGACTCAAAAGTCAGTAGGAGCTTCTTACCATGGATCTGTGTACCACATATGCATCACCCTCTGGAAGGATGTCAGAAAAAAGCATAAAAGGCCTTTTAGTGGACCTAGTTGAAAGAGTTGCCACCTGTCTCTCTTTCTGCAGTACTGTCCTCTGTGTGTATGTGTGTGTATGTGTGTGTATGGGGAGGGGGGGGGGGTTGAAAACAGTAAATGTGTTGATAATTTACAAGAAAAATAATTTTCTCCAAATGTCACAGAAATCTTTGATACTGCATTTAAGTTATCTTAACATATAAACTATTACAAATAATCAACATTTAAAGCTTAGCATTTCAGTACTGTGATGCTGCTTATGTAAATTTGTCAGAAATGGTAACCACTGCCTTTAAAACCTTAACTAATCTAATTACTTTGTTTTGCTATGAAAGGGGAGTGTTAAGTTATCCTCCTCTCTGAAATAAAAACAGTGGAAAACAGTTCCACAGCATTCTGTCTTTTTTTTATAGCAGCTGCTCATCTCCTGACATTAGCAGGATTACTTGACATCTAAGCTTGACAGCACTACCTGACAGGGTAAACTACAGATTTATCTGTGTCGATGGTATGTCATACAGGTGGAGACAGATTCCTCTGTAAAGCTGGCGAACAGATTTGGCACAAATTCCACCCCCTTGTCCCCACCAGACACACCCCAAAACATCCCTGTCACCAGTCCACTACCTAGCATCTCCAAAGAACAGGTAATATCCACCCTCTCCAAGACAAAAAACACTGCCTCCATGGGACCAGTTAAAAAAAGTAGGTGGTCTTTCGCTCCTTCTGATTCCAAGGCAAAGAAATGAAAGTTTTAAAAAGTATAAGCATGTTTTTGGTACCTACATAATACTGTAGCCATATTGTAGGGAGAAAAGCAGCCTAAGAATTGAGTTAAACTGTAGGAGATGGTGGAGTTTTCCTTTAAGTGTAGTTGTTAAAGTTTGATCTCCATGGTGTAAGAGATTAAACATACCAATATATTCACCACTGTGCAGGAAACAATCCTACTTGTACATTAAATCCAAGTTCAGTTGTCTTATGCACACTGGTAGACCCCATCAATGAGACATACCACTTACAAAGACATCTATGTCCAATCCGCATCTAAGCCTGTCTTTCAATGTCACTGTAAAGCCCTACTTCTCAACTGTCCCTAATGTCCAGGGATGTGATGGTGACATGCATGCAATCAAATCACTCAACAATTACCATTATGACTCTGTCATAGTGCATGTTGGAGTGAATGACTTGAGATGTACCTCTCTGGACTATACTAAGAGAAACATTACTGAACTCTCAGATTAGGTGTCCCAGGCAGGTATGTCCCTAACACTAAGTAGCATTTTATCTTCACCCAGAATGATGCCACAATACAGACATAAAATGACTGACCAACAATTGGCTTAGCTTCTGGTGTCAATCCAGAGGGATCCAATAGCTGTCAGCCTGGGAAGACATGGTCGACAGGCCATGCTGCTTTGCCAGAGATGGTCTTCACCTGTCTCCTCTAGGCTTTTCGGATACTGGCAAAGATGCTTGCCTCCCCCATAGTGCCTTTTTAGTCAATGTCAAAACAAAAAAATTCCCGACATAAAGAAAACCACTCGAGACAAACTCAAGGTTATGCTGCTTAATGCTAACAGCCTCAACAGAAAACTCCACTCCCTGGAAGCACTCCTTACCTTGGAAGATGCTGATGTCTGTGCAGTCACTGACACTTGGTTCAAGGCTGCAGAGAACACCTTGGCCACACAAGGCTCTCGAGCAGATAGTCTGCAACCCTACAAGGGGCTCAAATGTTCTGGACCCGGTACTCACCAACATGGGAGGGGGTCACTGCACTACTCCCTGTGTGTTGCTCTACCTGTTAAGGTCAGATCATAAATCTGTCTTGTTTGAAGTGAATATTACACTGCACACCCCAAAGAAGCAAACAAACTGAAATATTTCTCCAAAGCAAACTTTAGCTTACTAAGCGAGGGTAAAAAAAGTTTTAATTCCCCTGCTAACACAACCAACAATGACTCCTATGCAGAGGAGTACACACATCTTGTACAGACATTTAAACAACTTTATAGAATTGTCTGTATTGTCAGGATCAAAACCAGGTCCACCCAAAGAAACAGACCACCCTGGTGGATCGCAAGTATAAATAGATTTTAGAACAAAAAGAAGAAACTGTTATCTAAGAACAAGAGGGAACTTACTCACCCAAGGAAGAATACTTTGAGCAAGCAAATCTGATATTTTGTAAAGTCCTCTAAAGCCAATTACAAGGTTAATTAGCATCTCTAGCTGAAGACAATCATAAGGCTTTCTATAGTTATGTCCGAAATCTTAAAAGGAATGCCCAGCTTTGTGCCAAATGGACTGTGGATGGTACTATTCACATTGAACCCGAAGAAATTGCCTACCTGCTGGCGAACAGATTTGGCACAAATTCCACCCCCTTGTCCCCACCAGACACACCCCAAAACATCCCTGTCACCAGTCCACTACCTAGCATCTCCAAAGAACAGGTAATATCCACCCTCTCCAAGACAAAAAACACTGCCTCCATGAGACCAGATAATATCCCAGGCTACTTACTAAACAATCTAAAACAAGACCTAGCAGAACCACTTGGGAATCTCTTCAACCATAGCCTGAGCACTGGCTTTGTTCCAGCAGAATTGAGAACACCAACAGTAATCCCCTTACGCAAAGGGGGTCCATCAATTGATCCTGGGAACTATATACCCATAAGCCTAACCAGCCTTATCTGCAAGGCCATGGAAAGAATCTTCATGGACCTTATCAACAAGGACATAGGCGATTTCCAAACTATAGACCCAACCCAGCTTGACTTCATTAAGGACAGGTCTTGCTTATTAAACCTGATGGACTTTGAGAATATCACCAAAGCCCTGGAGCCATAAGCCTAACCAGCCTTATCTGCAAGGCCATGGAAAGAATCTTCATGGACCTTATCAACAAGGACATAGGCGATTTCCAAACTATAGACCCAACCCAGCTTGACTTCATTAAGGACAGGTCTTGCTTATTAAACCTGATGGACTTTGCGAATATCACCAAAGCCCTGGATAAGGGCAAAGCAGTAAATACCAACCATCTTGACTTAGATAAGGCCTTTGACACAATCTTCCACTCAAGTATTGAGAAACGCTCCCAGCAGGGTATTTACCCATACATCATTAGATGGGTAGCAAACTGGCTCACTGACAGAATGCATACTGTCAAAGTTGGGGATTCCACTTCTACCAGTAGACCAGTTACCAGTGGTGTACCACAAGGATTGTGCTGTGCCCTCTACTATTTGGAATCTACTTCTCAGACGTCCAGGTGAAAATAGATGGCCTGTGGCTTACCAAGTTCACAGATGACTGCAAACTAGGTGCAATCATTGAGTCCCCCAATAATGTTAACAAATTACAAAAGGGGCTAACGCAGACAAATGATTGGTGCCAAAGTCATGGCTTAAAACTAATTTATTTATTTATTTGACATTTGTTAACCAGGATAGTCCGATTGGGACAAAGCCCTTTTTCAGTGGAGGCCCGGGGTGAAAAGTTCCACAGTGCATTTAAGTATAAAAAATGCATGTTACAATAATTATGTAATAGAATAAGATTAGCAAAATTATGACTTAACAATAAAGACGAGAGACGTGTGCAAACTGTGGTTAAAAAGATAAACATAATTGTGGCACAGATATGTAGAATATTACAAAGTAAGACCATTTATATTGGCTAGCTACTAATAGTCAACAAGAGGTGAAGTTATTAGTAGTAGGTTAAGATATAGTACAGCAGAAGTCAAGAAATGAGAGTAGTAGTAGTACGAAGAAAGTCAGATGAATGTTATATTGAAGGAGCAGGTTAGTTAAAGAAAACAGGGTGTAAAGGGAGGAAATAGGGGTTAAGAAGGAGAGAGGAATAAAGGGAGGTGAAACAGAGTGAGGACTAGATTCAGGTGGGGTGGTTACAGTTACATATCCAGGTGTTATTTAAATATTCTTTGAGCAAAAAAGTGCACCATTATCCCATTTCATAAAGAAGTGGCTCCTGCAAATTACATTACAGATAGCGCCCTCTTAAGCTCAAACATAGTGGTGAGGGACTTGGGAACACAGGTTGAGAGCAATTTAAACTGTGATCACCATGTCTCTACAGCGGTAAGGGAAAGCCTTCCATTTTGCGCATTTCATAAATAAGGGCATTGCATCCAAGACTAAGGATGTTATAACTCTTCTATACTCGACCCTCATTAGACCACTAATTTCGTAAAATGCTCCCTTTTGCAGGTACCTCACCAGACAAATGCAACAACTGGAGAGACCACAGAGGTTTCTAACCAAGAAAATTGAAGTTCTCAAAAATATGCTCAACATGGAAAGACTGAAAGCCCTGTCTCTGTACTGTGTATCCTACAAGCTGCTGAGAGGTGATCTGTGCCTGACCTACAGAGCAATCTCTGACCCTGCCCTAATGGGAATGCCGCACATCTGCAAATCAAATGGGACAAGAGTCGCTCACTCCCGGGATCTCAACCTAGCCTGTGACATACCCAAATGAAAGCACTATGTTGTGAGTCCAACACCTTCTTTATTGAAAAAAACAGAATTAAGCGCTTTCGTCAGTTAAAACTTGACTTCTTCAGAATTAAACACAAAAACTGAAAAACTGCTTTAATATAAAAACTACTAGTCAGTGATTGGTTCAATATTTTAAAAATTAACACACCCAATAACCTAATTAAGATTTAAAATGCCAGACGTTAATTTATAACACCAAGAATAAAAAACAATAAAATTCCATATGTCTTAAAACATTCTAATTGTATAATACATAAAAAGAAAGAGCATAAATTTCAAAATAAATATTGTATATATACAAATTGTACTGTTCATCTTTTACTTAAACTTGTTCTGCCCTTTCCTTTAAGACAGGTGCCAAATTCAAATGTTCATTTAAGCCAGGGGGACAGTTTGCTGCAAGTCTATGTTGCCACATCAATTCTTTTTTCAATAATGTATTTTGCCAATCTCCACCTCTGTCTTCCAAATGAACTAAATCTAAAATGGCGAAATGAAAACGTATATAATTATTGCATATTGTACTATGTTTATACAAAGCATTTGTACATTTTTTATTTTTTATATCGTATAAGTGCTCATAGATTCTTGTTTTAAGAAGTCTCTCAGTCTTCCCTATATAGTAGGAAGTACAAGTATCACACGTAGCAATATAAACTAACTTGCTAGAAAAACAATTACCTCTCCTAGGGTAAACTATACTGTTGTTCTGATTTTTCAAACTAATTTTGATATCCTGTGAAACATAAGGACAATAACGTCTAGTACCATTGTTAGTAGTTACATCTGCTGCAAAACATTTTGATCCACTTTCTAAAATCCTTTTCACATTAAACCCAATTTTTGTAGTAAACATTGGTTTCTCACCCAAAACTTGGTATTTATCACAATCAACTTTAAATATGCTCCAATTTTTATACAATGCATCTTTAACGTGTTGATATAGGGGGCTATACTGTAAAATGCAAGTGTGTTCAAATTTAATTTCGTTAGATTCTCTAACATTCTTCCCAAAATGTGGATTTTTATTTAATCCTTTACCTAATAAAGGGGTATATTTCTTGCCCCATTCAAGATATACTTCATTTAGAATTTTTTCCACCAAACCAGTGGGGTAACCCCTTTCCAAAAACATGTTTTTTAGATGTTCGAACTCAGGTCGGAGATCTTCCAAGGAAGATGTCATTCTGGCTACCCTGATTGCTTGACCCTTAATTATACTTTTCTTTTGGCAAAAAGGATGATGACTGTTAAAATGTAAATAGTTGTTACAAAACGTTTTCTTGCGATATATTTTAGATTTAAATTCATCCTTGTCTTTAATAATAAGGGTATCAAGGTAGCTAATTTCGTAAGCATCAAACTGGAAAGTAAACTTCAAAAAGTTGGTGGTACTATTGAGATGTTGAATGAACAAAGGAATAGATAGTTTCAGCTGTTCCATTCCAAAAAATAAAAATGTCATCCAAAAACCTACAATAGTAATTTATGTAATCAAAATATTTACTTCCAAACACATGTTCTCTCTCCCAACCTAATAAAACAATGTTTGCATAGGTTGGAGCACAGGCAGTGCCCATTGCCACCCCTCTAACTTGCTGGAAATACTCCCCCTCGAAGAGGTAATTATTTTCTAATATAAGCTCCATCATTTCACAAATAAGCTTAATTTTGTCACCATCCATAGTGGACAAATTGTATAAAGTCTCTTCAAAATAACCTAACCCTTCTTGTTTAGGAATACAAGTAAACAAGTCCACTACATCAATGGTAACAAGATAACTTTCAGCATTCCATATATGGCTACCTAGTTGACCAAGAAAATCCCAGGAGTCCTTGACTAGATGTGGACACATTTCCACAACATGTTTAATCTTCCTGTCCACATAAACTGACAAATTGTGCGTTTTGGACCCAGTAGCTGCTACAATAGGTCTGAATGGTAGGTGTTCCAAGTTTTTGTGTACTTTGGGTATACCAAATATGCCAGGGATTCTAGGATGTCTGTTGGTTAAAAAATCATAAACTACCCCTGTAATTCTTTGATCCATAAGGTATTCATACAGAAAACTATCAATTCTCTGATATGCTATATGGATTTGATTTTTTGAACATATGGAGTAGTTGTTGACATTAAATAGAATTCCCTGCATAATATTGGTATAATCAGTACTGTTGAATAAAACAATACCTCCCCCTTTATCTGGTGCCATTATACGTATGCTTTTGTCATTTCTTAAATTTTGTAACAAAATTCTTTCTGTGTTACTAAGGTTATGAAAAATCCTCTTTTGTTTGCCCCAAATTTTATATATGTCATCCTTGACTGCCTTCTCAAACATATTAATTAATGGATCTAAAGGGGGATTAAACATACTTCTTTTTTTACACACTTCTTTAGAAGAATCTGTTTCCACTTTCTTAGCCTTAGAATGCAATAATTGTAAATTCAACTTTCTCATATAAAGTTGAATATCACCTAATGTGTCAGCAATGTCTGGAATTTTTGTAGGTACAAATTTGAAACCTTTGGAAAAAAGGAAAAAGTATTCTGGTAAAACTTTTTTTATCTGTATAGTTATAAATGTTAAAACCATTCAAAACATTTTGTATTGGCTTGTTACAAGGCTTCTTATTCAAAACGGTGGTCCCTACCACCTTGGGACCTCCATATATTTCTGTGCTACCTTGTTGTAAGTCACTTGTTTGCAATTCACTATTCTTTTTGAGCGTCGAGGTAAAGGAAAATCCTGATATTCAAAAGGTAGTTGTTCCTCCCTTTCAAAACAATTTTCTTCCTCCCCTGTAATTTCTAAGTCTGTGGGACCCAGAATATGTTTAAGTAAAAGATGAACAGTAAACTGTCCCCCTGGCTTAAATGAACATTTGAATTTGGCACCTATCTTAAAGGAAAGGGCAGAACAAGTTTAAGTAAAAGATGAACAGTACAATTTGTATATATACAATATTTATTTTGAAATTTATGCTCTTTCTTTTTATGTATTATACAATTAGAATGTTTTAAGACATATGGAATTTTACTGTTTTTTATTCTTGGTGTTATAAATTAACTTCTGGCATTTTAAATCTTAATTAGGTTATTGGGTGTGTTAATTTTGAAAATATTGAACCAATCATTGAACTAGTAGTTTTAGTTTTTCAGTTTTTGTGTTTAATTCTGAAGAAGTCAAGTTTTAACTGAAGAAAGCGCTTAATTCTGTTTTTTTTAATAAAGAAGGTATTGGACTCACAACATAGTGCTTTCATTTGGGTTTAACTGTTGGTTTATGAGTACATTTCAAAGGTGCTGGTTGTTATGGAGTCCGACCATTCCATTCAGCTATCCCCTATTTTGGATCTTGGGGAACATGCTGAAATTGTGGCAGTAAAAAGGGACATTGCCGAGTTAAAAGGGGAGCTTACTCGGCTTATAGAGCTTCTTTCACAACCGTCCATTGTGAATTCTCATCTTTTGCCCTTCCCTGAATCACCTAAGGAGGATTGAGGTATTTCTTCTATTCCTAATGGTGCCAGCAGCCCTGATACTATACCGTTCCACCTTAAGCAGGGCAGGCAACAAGTTGCAGTCGCACAGATTCATTGTGATGGCCGGAAACGTGATATTCCGGTTGAAATGTTTCCGGTTGAGAAAGGGAATCATTCTGCTGGCAGTTTGAACAGGACTAACGGTTTCTCTAATTGCGCAGTGCATTTTGAAGCTGCTATTGAACTTGAGGGTGAAAATGGAGAGGGCGACTTATCCAACGGGCGCCTAGGCAATTCTATCATCAAAACAGGTACTAAATCATCTAATAATCAGCATATTAATGCTTGTTGTTGTTGCAAGAGCAGTGGAACTAACTTTAACAAGAGGAATAAAGTGAGGAATTGCAAACTGTCTTCTACTGGTGTCATGAACCGTGATACAAATATACAAAATGGCACCTTTAAACAATTTAATTATGGGGATATTATTAAAAAAACATTATTCTTTTTCTAGGTCAGCTTATATTGATTCAAACCATTCAAAAGGAAAAAAATCAAACTTTTCACTTTAAATCATTGAAAGACATGATTTTTATTTTTGAGAAAAGACTGTTGAAGTACAAGCTTTGTCAAATAGAAATTTGTTATTTGAATGAATGTTTAAAGAAAAAAGTTGTGCCACAAGGGCTGAGAATTTTTAAGTTTCCTTTTGGTATTTATTACAACAAGGAAAATGTTTGTGAGTTAACAACTATGTTTGATAAACAGGGGCTTGAATTGATTATGAAAACTGTTTCATTTTAAGAGAAAATGGAAGTTGAATTACAAAGGGAGGTAGAAAATTTGAATCAGATGATTGTAACTGATTTATTGTTTGAACAACGTCAGGGCTTGTATAACAAAATTTTAAACAGGGTGGACAGAAAATGTGATGGGACATTTAACAAGAAAGTAAAAAAGCTGGCTCGAGATTTAAAACAGTATCAGAGTGATAGAATATATCCTACTGAAAAACTTGTTTACAATCAAGGGAACACTGATGTTCTATCTTCCTTCAGGTCAGTTAGTGAACATATTCTGGGTCCCACAGACTTAGAAATTACAGGGGAGGAAGAAAATTGTTTTCAAAGGGAGGAACAGCTACATTTTGAATATCAGGATTTTCCTTTACCTCGACGCTCAAAAAGAATAGTGAATCGCAAACAAGCGACTTACAACAAGGTAGCACAGAAATATATGGAGGCCCCAAGGTGGTGGGACCCCCGTTTTGAATAAGAAGCCTTGTAACAAGCCAATACAAAATGTTTTGAATGGTTTTAACATTTATAACTATACAGATAAAAAAAAATTACCAGAATATGTTTCCCTTTTTTCCAAAGGTTTCAAATTTGTACCTACAAAAATTCTGGACATTGCTGATACATTAGTTGATATTCAACTTTATATGAGAAAGTTGAATTTACAATTATTGCATTCTAAGGCTAAGAAAGTGGAAACAGATTCTTCTAAAGAAGTGTGTAAAAAAAGAAGTATGTTTAATCCCCCTTTAGATCCATTAATTAATATGTTTGAGAAGGCAGTCAAGGATGATATATATAAAATTTGGGGCAAACAAAAGAGGATTTTTCATAACCTTAGTAACACAGAAAGAATTTTGTTACAAAATTTAAGAAATGACAAAAGCATACGTATAATGGCACCGGATAAAGGGGGAGCTATTGTTTTATTCAACAGTACTGATTATACCAATATTATGCAGGGAATTCTATTTAATGTACCTACAAAAATTCCGGACATTGCTGATACATTAGCTGATATTCATACGTATAATGGCACCGGATAAAGGGGGAGCTATTGTTTTATTCAACAGTACTGATTATACCAATATTATGCAGGGAATTCTATTTAATGTACCTACAAAAATTCCGGACATTGCTGATACATTAGTTGATATTCAACTTTATATGAGAAAGTTGAATTTACAATTATTGCATTCTAAGGCTAAGAAAGTGGAAACAGATTCTTCTAAAGAAGTGTGTAAAAAAGAAGTATGTTTAATCCCCCTTTAGATCCATTAATTAATATGTTTGAGAAGGCAGTCAAGGATGATATATATAAAATTTGGGGCAAACAAAAGAGGATTTTTCATAACCTTAGTAACACAGAAAGAATTTTGTTACAAAATTTAAGAAATGACAAAAGCATACGTGTAATGGCACCGGATAAAGGGGGTGGTATTGTTTTATTTAACAGTACTGATTATACCAATATTATGCAGGGAATTATATTCAATGTCAACAACTACTCCATATGTTCAAAAAATCAAATTCATATAGCATATCAGAGAATTGATAGTTTTCTGTATGAATATCTTATGGATCAAAGAACTACAGGGGTAGTTTATGATTTTTTTTAACAAACAGACATCCTAGAATCCCTGGCATATTTGGTATACCCAAAGTACACAAAAACTTGGAACACCCACCATTCAGACCTATTGTAGCAGCTACTGGGTCCAAAACGCACAATTTGTCAGTTTATATGGACAGGAAGATTAAACATGTTGTGGAAATGTGTCCACATCTAGTCAAGGACTCCTGGGATTTTCTTGGTCAACTAGGTAGCCATATATGGAATGCTGAAGGTTATCTTGTTACCATTGATGTAGTGGACTTGTTTACTTGTATTCCTAAACAAGAAGGGTTAGGTTATTTTGAAGATACTTTATACAATTTGTCCACTATGGATGGTGACGAAATTAAGCTTATTTGTGAAATGATGGAGCTTATATTAGACAATAATTACCTCTTCTTTGAGGGGGAGTATTTCCAGCAAGTCAGAGGGGTGGCAATGGGCGCTGCCTGCGCTCCAACCTATGCAAACATTGTTTTATTAGGTTGGGAGAGAGAACATGTGTTTGGAAGTAAATATTTTGATTACATAAATTACTATTGTAGGTTTTTGGATGACATTTTTATTTTTTGGAATGGAACAGCTGAAACTATTCCTTTGTTCATTCAACATCTCAATAGTACTACCAACTTTTTGAAGTTTACTTTCCAGTTTGATGCTTACGAAATTAGCTACCTTGATACCCTTATCATTAAAGACAAGGATGAATTTAAATCTAAAATATATCGCAAGAAAACTTTTTGTAACAACTATTTACATTTTAACAGTCATCATCCTTTTTGCCAAAAGAAAAGTATAATTAAGGGTCAAGCAATCAGGGTAGCCAGAATGACATCTTCCTTGGAAGACCTCCGACCTGAGTTCGAACATCTAAAAAACATGTTTTTGGAAAGGGGTTACCCCACTGGTTTGGTGGAAAAAATTCTAAATGAAGTATATCTTGAATGGGGCAAGAAATATACCCCTTTATTAGGTAAAGGATTAAATAAAAATCCACATTTTGGGAAGAATGTTAGAGAATCTAACGAAATTAAATTTGAACACACTTGCATTTTACAGTATAGCCCCCTATATCAACAAGTTAAAGATGTATTGTATAAAAATTGGAGCATATTTAAAGTTGATTGTGATAAATACCAAGATTTGGGTGAGAAACCAATGTTTACTACAAAAATTGGGTTTAATGTGAAAAGGATTTTAGAAAGTGGATCAAAATGTTTTGCAGCAGATGTAACTACTAACAATGGTACTAGACGTTATTGTCCTTATGTTTCACAGAATATCAAGATTAGTTTGAAAAATCAGAACAACAGTATAGTTTACCCTAGGAGAGGTAATTGTTTTTCTAGCAAGTTAGTTTATATTGCTACGTGTGATACTTGTACTTCCTACTATATAGGGAAGACTGAGAGACTTCTTAAAACAAGAATCTATGAGCACTTGTACAATATAAAAAATAAAAAAGTTACAAATGCTTTGTATAAACATAGTACAATATGCAATAATTATATAGGTTTTCATTTCGCCGTTTTAGATTTAGTTCATTTGGAAGACAGAGGTGGAGATTGGCAAAATACATTATTGAAAAAAGAACTGATGTGGCAACTTAGACTTGCAGCAAACTGTCCCCCTGGCTTAAATGAACATTTGAATTTGGCACCTGTCTTAAAGGAAAGGGCAGAACAAGTTTAAGTAAAAGATGAACAGTACAATTTGTATATATACAATATTTATTTTGAAATTTATGCTCTTTCTTTTTATGTATTATACAATTATAATGTTTTAAGATATGTGGAATTCTATTGTTTTTTATTCTTGGTGCTACAAATTAACTCTGGCATTTTAAATCTTAATTAGGTTATTGGGTGTGTTAATTTTGAAAATATTGAACCAATCATTGACTAGTAGTTTTTATATTAAAGCAGTTTTTCAGTTTTTGTGTTTAATTCTGAAGAAGTCAAGTTTTAACTGATGAAAGCGCTTAATTCTGTTTTTTTCAATAAAGAAGGAATTAGCCTGTGACATAAACAGAACATGTTGGACAGACAGATATGTCTCCCAGAGATTGTTGCTCCTCTGGAATAAACTCCCACTTCACATGAAGCAGAGCTCCTCAATGACCCTATTTAAGTGCAATCTTGACAACTGGATGGGAGACGTACTGTTGTGTACACTTACCATAAATGTAGATGTTCAAGTGTATTCACTGTTGCAGTCATTACATTTGGGTTATCTGCTTGCAGGTAGCCCTCAGTTGGCCTGATTAACAAAGTCTTGGGTCCTGTGTCGGTTGCTGTCCCTTCTTCCATGACGTCAGGGGTATAAAACATGCAGCCGATGCCATTACATCAGTTTTTTCTTGCCCCAGATGTCACGTGCCTCCCTAATGGGAAGCAATTAAATATAAAAGTACAAAGATGTACCTCCAACAAAAAAGCAAATACACCAAAAAGGCTTTTAAGCATAGTAAAGGAAAGTAGAGGTATAGTCAAAAGAAGTTAGGGGGCTGGAGGGAGGGTAACTAGGACTGCAACAGTGAATATACTCGAAGATCTACATTTATGGTAAGTGCACACAACTGTACTATGTTCTTCGTGTTTCACTGTTGCAGTCATTACATTTGGGTAGATTCCCAAAGCTATGGCTGGGAGGAGGAATTTAGATAGCATTAGGGCCAGCTATAAGGCCCTGCAAGACTGCAGTGGTAAAGCCAGCTCTGGATTTAGAGAAAATTGGCAAATGATAATGTTTGGCGAAAGTATGTACATAACTCCAGGTAGCAGCTTCTAGGATGTCCCTGGTAGGGATGCCTCTGAGAAAGGCAGTAGAGGTAGATGCAGCCCTGGTGGAGTGAGGTCTGATCCCCTGGGGGATAAGTTTTCCATGGTGCTTATAGCAGAAATGAATGCAATGGCTTATCCATTTATAAATGGTTTGCTTTGAAATAGCCTACCCCTCTGCCCCTGCAGCAAATGCCACCAGCAGTTGTTCAGATTTCCTGTGAGGTTTAATCCTGTCCAAGTTGAATCTAAGTTGTCTGTGCACATCTAAGGAATGCATTATCCATTCCCCTTTATTCTATGGATTGGGAAAGAAGTTTGGAAAATGAATGGACTGATTAAGAGCCACACTAGATACCACCTTGGGCATGAAGGACGGATTGGTTCTGAGGGACACCCTGTCCGCATGAAAGACAATGAAAAGCTCCACTGCCATAAGGGCCTGTAATTCAGATACCCTTCTAGCTGAAGTGATTGCTAAAAGGAAAACTGTTTTCCAAGAAAGAAATTTTAAGTCTGCAGTAGCAGCTGGCTCGAAAGGAGGTAGAGTGAGGTTTCTCCAAGACAAAGTTAAGGTCCCAGGCTGAGGTTGGAGCTCTCCTGGGTGGTCTCAAATTTTTGGCCCCTCTGAGGAACTGCTTGAGCAGTGGATGAGAGAAGAGGGGAGGTTCTGTGTTACAATGAGCTGAAATGGCTGAGGCATGGATTTTAATGGAGGAAAAAGACAGGCCCTTGTGAAGCATCTCAGTTAAGTATTGTAAAATCTGAGGTAAATTGGGCACTGCTGTGCTCATCCCTTGAGACTGGTTCCAGGCACAGAATCTTTTCCATTTTTCAGCATAAGATTTTCTAGTACTAGGCCTCCTTGCCTCTAAAATGATATCCATCACTGGTTTGCTCAGGGATGGTAAAGGAGAGATTAAGTAATTAGCCAGGCTGCAAGGTTCAGTGTTAGAAGTTGAAGGTGCAGAATCTGGTTCTCCTGCTGAGACAGCAGGGAAGGAGTCTGAGGCAGGTGCCATGGAGATAACCGTGACATTGCGCAGGAGGGGGTACCAGTGTTGGAGCGGCCAGTCTGGAGCAATCAAAATCATCCTTGCTTTGTCCTGTTTGATTTTTAGTAGTACTTTGGAGAGCAGAGGCAGAGGGGGGAAGGCATAGACTGATAGGTTTTTCCAGCTGAAGGACAGAGCCATCCACTTTCCAGGCTTGTTTGTGGGGAGTGCTTGTGCAAAATTTATCCAATTGGTAGTTCTCTGGAGAGGCAAACGGGTCTATATCTGGGCTCCCCCATTTGCTTGTCAACATGTTGAAAATCCCTGGTTCCAGTTTCCACTTGTGTGGGTTCATGAGGTTTCTGCTTAGTCCGTCTGCCAGTGTATTTAATTTTCCTGGAAGGAATTGAGGTTGTAGGTGCACTTGGTAGCTCAAGGCTGTGTTCCACAATGCCATGGCTAGTCTGCAGAGGGGGTAAGAATGTGTACCCCCCCTGCTTGTTTATGTATCACATAACAGTGGTGTTGTCCATCTTTACCATTAGTTGTCCTGGAAGAATGTGGTCCTTGAAGGCTGTCAGAGCATTCTGTACAGCTAACACTTCTTTTTGATTGATATGCAGGTGCATTTGACTTGGGTTCCATTTGCCCTGAATGCACTTCCCTGCCAGGTGAGCCCCCCATGCATAGTTTGATGCATCTGTTGTTAGGGTTTGGGTGGCAGGGGGTGGTGTGAAAGGTAGTCCCTTGTTTTGGTGGCAGGCCTCTGACCACCAAAGGAACTTTAGGCGTAGGCAAGGTATGATTGATAGGAATCATTGTTTCTAGGTCTTGAGAATGTTGACACCATTGGCCTTTTAGATACCACTGTAGTTTCCTCATATGCAGTCTTGCATATGGAATTAGAAGAATGCAGGAGGCCATGAACCCCAAGGCTTGCAGTATTTGTCTTGCAGATAGCAGGGTTTTTGTGGCCACTTGTTTGAAGTAAGTTGTCAAATTAATTTTTTCTCTGGCGTGAGGTAAGGCATCTGGGAAGTTGTATTCAAGCTTGCTCCCAGGAATATAATTTGTTGACAGGGTACCAGGTGTGATTTCTTTGTGTTTATGGTGTACCCCAGACAAGTTAGAACACTTTGTACAAAGGCCAGATGATTCAAAAGTATGTCCTGGCTTTCTGCCTGAATTAGACAATCGTCCAGGTATGGGTATATTTTAATATTTCTTTGCCTGCAAAATGCAATAACTGGAGCTAGGCACTTTGTGAATACCCTAGGTGCAGTAGATAAGCCAAAGGGCAGTGCAGAGAACTGATAGTGCGTGTAGCCTGCTTTGAAGTGTAGGTATCTTCTGCAAGATTCCCTAATTGGGATGTGCAGGTATGCTTCTTTTAAATCTAGTGTCGCCAACCAGGCATCTTTGCCTAGCATAGGGAGTAATTGGTGAAGAGTCAGCATCTTGAATTTTGGAATCTCCAAAAAGGTGTTTAGAGTAGACAGGTCCAGGATAGAACACCATGATTGTCTTTTCTGGGTACCAGGAAAAGTCTCGAGTAGAAACTTTGTCCCTTTTCCTCTTCTGGTACCAGTTAACTAGCCCCCATGCTTAAGAGAGAAAGTACTTGTTTTTGGGCCTCTGCCCACTGATTTGGGGGTAGGTCCGGCCACCCGCTTGATGTTGGCAATGTGTGGAAGTGAAATCTGTATCCCTGGGACACTATATTTAAAACCCATTTGTTCTGGGTAATGAATTCCCAATTCTTTGCATGAAGAGCAATCCTTCCCCCCAAAGGGGCAGTCAGTTGATAAGTGCTTGGAAATTTTAAAAGGAAGTAACTGAGGCAGTTTACCATAGGGGGGAATCTTATTATTCCCAGATTTGGAAATGGAGGCCCTCCCACTGCTTAGTTCTGTGTGTCCCCTGGGACTGAAATCTGGGGTTTTTGCTGTGGCTGGGTTTGGCTTGAGAAGACCTGGAAGGGGCTGGAAAGGACCAATTCTTAGAGGGCCAGTGCCTACTAAATCTAGGAGGCTGAACTTGTAAAACATCTTTATAACAGTTTGCATAGATTTAGCTTTATCTTCCATCTTTTTAAGAACTTCCTCAGCCCTGTTAACAAACAGGCAGTCCTGATTTAAAGAAGCATCCAACAATTTAGCTTTAACATGATCAGGCAAAGATTGCTCCTTAAGCCAAGCATGCCTTCTGAGCACAGACCCAGTAACAACAGCCTTGCAAGAGGCCTCTAATGAATCAAAACCACACTGCAATATATGTTTTCCAACTTGTTCAGCAGAATGCATTAAATTCTGTAATTCTTTATTTTCCACACAGTCATGAATCAACATCATTTTCTGTTTAAGCAGTCCAATAACATGTTGCTGATACTTTAACATATGAAACTGGCAGTTTAAAGCCCTAATGGCCAAGGTTGCAGAAGTGTACACCTTCTTACCCCATCTATCCAGCACCCTGTAGTCTCTATCAGAAGGGGTAGGATTTTTAGCAGTAGAAGCTTTAACGCCCTTGGGCCCATGTTAAATAGTCTCTGGATCTGCAATAGGATTTTTAAAAAGGAACTTGTGGGACTCAGGGACCCTGTAGTATCTGTCAGGTTTTCTGGGAGCAGGAGGCAGGGAATCAGGGGCCGAACTAGATTTGAAAAAGCATCATCAACAATGTCTAGTACAGGAGGCCTATGCTGAGGTAGGAGAAGGAAATCCCTAAGACTCTTTTTTGAATCAGAAAAATCCTGGCTTTCCCAGTGGAAATGCTCCCTTACAGTATGTAAGGTTTCCCCAAAAGAAAAATCCTGAGGAGGGGAAGCAGAGGGGATGGAGTCCTCTGCATCAGTATCTTCATAAGTAGATAAGGGCAAATCCAGATCATCAGAAGAATCAAACACAATCCTGATCAGAAGATTCATAATCAACTTCAGTCTTAGGCCTCTTAGAAGGGGGGTTGGCTACCCCCTGATTAGAGTTATTAGATCTTCAGCCATTCTTATCATTTGTTTTTTAGGCATAGAGGCCTCAGCATGTGGCCTGGGCGTCGGTTTTTTAGGCATGGATCGAGATTTAGGCCTAAGTAAAGAAGGAGGCATCGGTTTACTATACAAGTCTGTAGGCCTGAATACACCCTCAGAAGCCGGTGCCTGCACAGCAGCTCCGGACCCATCCAAGGTAGAGACATCCGCAGGTTCCACAGTTGAAGCATTTCGCAGCATACCGGACTCCGAATGGCTCTCCGTAGAGGCCTGTGAATCAGAAGAAGCGGGTATCAGGGGCTGCGAAAGAGCATCATTTAGTACCGGTGAACTGGCGACTGGCTTAGAAGAAGCGTCGTAGGCAGTTTCGGACCAAGGCAGCCTGTCTCTGTCTTTATCTGTGTTTTTTTCAGAATCCCGGTAGTCGGATGGCTAACCGACGAAATTTCTGGATAATTAAACCGAGAACCGAAATATTTAGAGGCGTAAATATACCGCCGATGGATAGTGCACTCATTAAATAAAGCACAAAACGACAGCAAGGTACGTTGTGGTCAGAGCCTAGGCAAGGAATACAGTACAAATGAAAATCTTTATGAGGTATTTGCTTTCCAGAAGTAATGCAATTATTAACTTTTACTGACTTCGGTAAGGAGCAAGAAAAAGTTTCCCTAAAGGGGTACTTAGCTTTAGTTGAAGACTTCAGTTTTGAAACTCGAAAACGAATATTTCAGGAGTCGGCCGACTTGCGAACTGCTTCTGCTTCGGGCACCGCACGGCAAGAAAGACTGATGTAATGGCATCGGCTGCATGTTTTATACTCCTGACGACCTGACGTCATGGAAGAAGGGACAGCAACCGATGCAGGACCCAAGACTGTTAATCAGGCCGACTGAGGGCTACCTGCAAGCAGATAACCCAAATGTAATGACTGCAACAGTGAAACACGAAGAACATCCACAAATTCACCCTTGGGGTGGTACCTATGTCCCTCATGGACTAGGGCAGTTGGTGCTAATCACTGATTCAGTCTGCTAACAATGACCATCTAACCATGGTCAACTAGAGAACAAGGGTATTACATAGTTAGGCCTGTTAAGACCTTACAGCCATTAGCCTAGTAACCTCCTATGAACACAAATTTTAGCTATGCCCCTTTTAATCCCTCCTAAAACTGGGGACTTTTGGAGACATGATGGTGAGTTACAAGTAATAAATGACAAAAATTCAGGTTATTGATTTTTTTTTTGCTTCAGAAACTGTATATTAATTCTCATTATCTTATTCTGTTAACATTTCAAGTTAACAGTACTAATGTTTTAAAAAGTGTCCCTGATTATCTAGGATTACTTCTGGATTTGTCCCTTATTCTGATTCTGTTGAAATCTGTCCTCATTTAGTTAACAGCTAGACAAAAAAACAAGGCATCAAGCGTTCAACCTACCTTAATCCCAGACTCAAACATGGTAAGTGCAGTTGTAGTTCGAATAAGTGCATTAGTTGCAGGCTTTCTTTCAAGTATTCTGCAGAAAGAAAAATAAAACTTGTTATACATGATGATATACAAGGTGAAATACTACAACTGAGTGAGATGGTAGACAGACACTAGTAAAATGGGCAACAAGAAAGTCATGCAGCCTCACTGATTGAAAGACATAATCTAACAGAAAATGACACTCCCTAATAAAATCATATTCCTTTCCTGCCACTCTATCACATAAAAGATCCAACTTTCAAAGTGAGATGAATTTCAAGGTATATAAAGCACACTGGGCTTTTATGAAAAGAAATCAGAATTGTAAAATACATGGTGATCTTATTGCAACTATAATTATAACTTGCAAGAATTGGAAATAGTAAATAATAGCACAAGACTCCAACTAGTATTTCAGAAGAAAAAAAGAAGTTATGTACTCACCATAACGTTCTGTGTTGTCCATTTTCATTCTTCCTCAATCTATGGGTTCAGATCTGGTCTCTCGGATCCGACTCAACCATTACAATAGCTCGTGGCAACCTAAAAACTCGTGAGCTTCTCCCTTACCCATAATGCATCCTTCCTAAGTACCTCAGTTCTTGTTTGCTAAAAGAAGTAAAAGAAAATATCTGAAGGATCCAGAGAGACTAAATCTGGAGCTCAGCACAAGGTAACTCCCCACCCAAGAATATTCGCTCATCTAAGAGTTCAAGATAGGGGGCTGGTGGGTGGGGAGTTGAGGAAGAATGAAAATGGGCAACACGGATGGAATGTTATGGTGACTACATAATTTCTTTATCTAATGTTGTCAATTTTCATTCAGTCCTCAACATATGGGACAAAGTCCCCAACTACCTTTGATCCTGGGTGGACTCAAGGAAGGATGTTCCTCAGCACCATTGAACTGAATGATGCTCTACCCTGGAGACCAGGTCCAATTTGTAATGAGTAATAAAGGTATGAGGGGTAGCCCATGTTGCTGCTGCACAAATGTCATCCATACAGGTTCTAGACTGGAAAACAGATGAAGTTGCCATTGCTCTAGCAGAATGAGCTCATAAAGATTTTGGCAAGGCCGTTCCCAAGCAATCATAAATGAAAGAAATACATCTGGTAAGCCATCTGGATAAAGTTACTTTGTTGACTTGTTTACCCAATTTAATATCTTAGAAGGAAACAAATAACTGGTCAGATTTCCTGATACCTTTGGTTCTATGAAGCCAAGAATGTAACTGTCTGTGAACATCTAATAAATGCAACAATTACTCACCTTTGTTCTTAAATTTTGGAAAAAATACTGGCAAAACGATCGACTGAATGATATTTGCTTCTGATACCACCTTTGTCAAAAAAGATGGATTAGTATGGAGAGATATTCTATCTCTGTGAAAAATCAAACATGGTAGATTGGAAGATGAGGCTTGAATTTCTGAAATTCTTGCAGAAGTTATGGCCATCAAGAAGACAGTCTTCCAAGAAAGGAATATGAAATCATACTTAGTTGCAGCACCAAGTTTAGGTCCCAAGGGAGAGTAGGGATATTACAAGGGGGCTTTAAAAAGGACAGCTCCTCTCAAAAATGCTTTGCAGAGTTTATGTGAAGCAATTGAAGAATCTTGGAAACCAATGTGAAAATTGGATATAGCTGCCAATTGGACTGATAGTCAAAGATGACCCTTCATTGAAAAGTTGGTTTAAAAAATCAAGAATATCATGAATCGGAGTAGAAAAGGATCAATGTTATTTTGTAATGCCCAGTGAATGAATATTTTCCATTTACTGGAATATAGCTAACATGTAGATGGTTTATGAGCAGACTGGGGAGGACAGCATAGGTTGTTTGGTTATTAATGGAATTGGAGAAGCCAGGCCGTCAGCCAGAGATTGGGTATATCTGGATGAATCATGCCCGTCGGGTGAGACAGGAGGTCTGGAGTTGAATCCAGAATCCACAGTTGGTAAAGTAAGTGATGCCAGAAGAAGGGGAACCAAATCTGTTGAGGCCAATATGGTGCAATGAGGATTACTTTGCTCTTCAACCTGGCTGCTTTCTGTAGAAATTTCAGGATTAATGGAGTCAGGGGAAAGGTGCAAAGGAGACAGGGGGCCAATTGTGAAGAAGAGCATCCCTCTGACTCCCCATTTGGGGGGATCAGTGCAAAGTAGTGGCTGCACTTGTTGTTTAGGGAGAGGTGAGAAGATCGCAGCAAGGCTGACCCCATCAACGGAATACCCTTTCCATCACCATTCATGGGGTAAAAGAATGCACCTGCTCAGCTTGTCTGCTATCACACTGGACTTCCCCAGAATATGTGTTGCTGTGAGAAAGCAGTTGGATGAGACCACTCATTGCCACAGTCTGCCAGCTTCTTGACACAAGGAGTAGGATCTGGTTCCTCCTTGTTTGTTGATATACCAGGCTACTGACATGTTGTCTGATTGAATTGCAATCACTCCTAAGGGAAGAGCATCTTGGAAAGCCTGCTACACTAAAAGCACTGCTCTCATCTCTTTAACATTGATATGCAAATTGGCCTGTGTGGGTGACCAAGTGCCCTGCACTGTTTTGCCCAAAAACTGCCAACCCTCCCACCCTAGCTGGGAAGCACCCATGATCACTGTCGCCTTGGGCTGGGGGAGAACAAACGGGCAATCTTATAGTTTCTGATCTGACTGCATTCACTATTTGACAGCATTTTTGCAAATATTGATGATCTTTATTTGAGTCGACACCGGTTGTTGAAGGATACACAACTGGGCTGATAACAGTCACTGCAGAATTCTCATATGAAATCTGGCCAGCGGAACTGGCGTTATTGCTACTGCCATGGATCCAAAAGTCTGAAGAATCAGCTGAGCTGAGCTGAGACTTTGTTGCTGCATATTATTCTTGTCACTTGCAACCTGATTTTCTCCACGCCTGAAGGGGGGAGTGAAACTATTGTCTCTCTTGTGTTGAGAACTGCTCCTATAAAGTATAAACTTTGAGTGGATTCTAGATAGGATTTCTCATACTTTATAGTTATCCCTATACAAAAACACATCTGGAGAATGTTGTCTCGTCTTTAATAGTTAATGCCTGATCAGGGTGGAAATAAGCCAGTCGTCTAGATGTGGAAACAGCCAGAATCCATGCAGTCTCAAGTCAGCTGCCATTACCGCCATTCACTTGATAAACACCCTGGGGGCTGTGATGAGACTAAAGAGCAGTACTTTGAACTGATAGTAACTGGCTCCCAGCTGGAAGCCTAAGTACCTCCTGAATAATTTGTTCCTTTTTATGTGATAATACACATCTTGAAGGTGTATCAAGCACATCCAGTTGTGCTTTTCCAGAAACGGAAGAATGGACTGAACAGTGACCATTCTGAACTTGTTTTGTTGAACTGATTTGTTCAAGTTACTGAGATCCAACTTTAGTCTCTAGTCCCCTCTTTTCTTTGGCACTAAAAAGAATGTTAAGTTCCTGATCCTTTTCTGCTCTGGTGGGACCTCTTGGATGACTCATTTTTCTAGCAGCTTTTGCACCTGAATAGCTGCTTGTTCTCTGACTGGGTGTAACATCAGGGATTTTTTTGCAATGGGCAGGAGGAAGGGAAAAGGGTTTAATATATCCTCTGGAAATGATCCTCTGCACCTAGGTATCCAATGTTATTTCCAGCCAGGCTCTCCGGTGCAGGGGCAGTCGATTCCCTGATTGCCTCCAGAGTAGGGCACATGGGACTCCATTCAGTAGTGCTGAAAGGGCCTGCCAAAGAAAGACTCTCTGGACCCTTCATTCTGTGGTCCTCCTCTGCCACAAGGATGGTGTCTACCATTGGAGTTCCCCCCTCTCCCCCTGGGGGAACAACTGCCATGTGTGTCTTGAAAAGACCCTTGGGATTTTCTGAACCATATTTTTCCACTGCTTCACTGATTCCTGGAGAATGATCTCTGTGGAGTAGAGAAACATACGCCCACTGCAGATAGGGTCTTCCCATCCTTCTCACACCTGAACAATGTGCCTCTTACTTTAGGGCCGAATAAATATGTGCCATCAAATGGAGCACTAATGAACATAGACGTGAAAGGATCCAAAAAGTTACACAAGTGCATCCAGGCATGCCTCCTAATGGCAATGCCTGAACCCACTGCTCTACTTATTCCTTCAGCTACATGTAAAATGACTCTCATGGAAGTGTTAGAAACAGACTGGAGGGCAGCCATCTGGGAAGTAACAGAGGCCCATACTTTCTCAGATACGGATCCTGAGACAGTATCTGAAAGCTCTTTAATCAGAACCCTCTGTAATCTAGTAAAGTGTGCCAAGTAGTTCAGGGATTGTAAGGATAAGGTCACTGAAGCATAGACATGCTTCCCAAATCTACCCATCGCCCAAGACTCCTTGTTTGGGGGATGGGTAGAGGAAGTTTCCTCAGCTAGTTTCTACTTCATGGCCACCACCACAACCATGGCATCCACAGACACACCTTTTGTCTAAAATTGTTTGTCCTCAGGAGTGGTAATAATTTTGTCTGGTCTACAGGGAATCAGCTCAATGGTGTTGGGATCCTTCCATACCTGCCGAGAGATCAACTCACTGAGCTTGTCAGCAGGAGTCACTCAGGAGGTAGGCGGGAGGATACCAAAAGCCTCCAGGTACACAGACTCCTCAGATTAAGAACTGTTGGGCTTCCAATCACCTCTATTTTAGAATTTCCAGGATGTCTGCAAATTTTGGAAATATCTTCAGGAGGTGACCTTGGCTACCCTTTGCCATCATCAAGGTCTGCGTCTTGGGTGACGGGTTTCTTCAGGGAATCCAAGTGCTTCCTTTTGCACAACTTCTTCTTAGGGACCTCCTCAGTGGGATGCTCTGGGGAGGTATCAGAAGAAATAGGAATGCCCTGCTGGAAAGCCTGGGGTTTTGGTACTCGCTGACCCTGTAGAGAAAAAAGTTGAGACTCTGTACGCACAGATGACAGGTTTGGGGGCTGAGGATCTGACAAGGTAAGGACCATCTGAGCTGCTGAAGACAACATGGCTCTCTCCAAAACATTTTTGAATACATCAAGTACATTTTTGAAGTTTACACATAAATCTAGTCGAGTAGGAATTGCATATTTAGACACTTTTATCACTATGAATAATGATGGCTTTAAATCTCGTATTTATAGGAAGGAAACTTTCTCAAATAACTATTTAGACTATAGTAGTAATCACCCATACAAAACAAAGAAAAGCATATTTAAGGGACAATGCATTCGAGCGGTTAGAATGACTTCAACATATGAGGATATGATCGAAGAAATAGAGAATATTGGCAGTATGTTTAGATTCAAAGGATACCCCGAAAAATTATTGAATGAAGTTAAGAAATATGTTATTGGAGAATGGGGTAATAGATTCTCCCCTGTTTTGGGTAAACCTCTATTAAATTCAACTAAGAATCAACAAGATATGGATTATAGAAGAGCTTGTATCTTAGAGTATATCCCCCAGGCTAAGTCCATAAAATATATTCTTAATAAATACTGGAATTTTCTTAGTGTTGACCATGCCTTAGAAGAAATAGTTGGTAAAGCACCCATTTTGGTTTATAAAATGGGAATTAATATAAAGACTATCTTTGAAAGATATAAAAGTGTGGAATGTATGAATATTCAATATACAGGAACACGTAAATGTGGAAGTTGCAGCTATTGTCATGCAATATTAGAAACGGAAACAATTAAATTAGAGAATATTAATAGGACATGTATTCAAATTAGTAGAGGGAATTGTAATACCCACCATATAATATATATTGCAGTATGTATAGGCTGTAATAGTTTCTATATAGGAAAAACAGAACGGATGTTTAAGAAAAGAATCTACGACCACCTCTATGCTATAAAGAAAAAAGATAGTACAAATGCATTGTATAGGCATGTGGCTGATATGGATAACAGTCACAAATTTAAATTTGCCATATTAGAACAAGTTAAAGTGGACAATAGAGGTGGTAACATTAAAGCTATTTTATTGGGGAAGCAAGTTAGATGGCAAATATTTACAGATGCTGCTACTCCGCCTGGCTTAAATGAATATATTAATATCAAGCCTTTATTATTATAAAATTATAGTGGCTTTAATGGAATGACATTATATATATTATATATTGACATTATTGAATTTTAAAGGTTTTTATTATATTTAGATATTTATATATACTTGTATTTATGAATTTATTATATATAGACATACATTATGGCAAGAGATGTAATAGGATATAGGCCTTCATGTTTTAATTAATATTTACATTTTTATTATTTTTTAACATATTAATATGTTAGCATTAATATATTAATGATAATTGGTATGAATGTATTTTTATCCCCTTAGAGTGTTATTAGTTCCCCTATGAACACATTCAGGAGTATTGACAGTTGTTTTTAGCAATTTATTAATATTTTACAATGCTGGTATACATTAATATTTATTATGACTTGGTATTCAACATGTTATTATGGTGTATGAGAGTTAGTAATGAATTAGAAGTTACATTGACAAGTATACAAAATTTAGTAATATGTAGTACTGTTAATTCAATGTTTTTTTATTTTATTTTTATTCTCATTATTAATAGTGTTATTTATGTATAGAGTTGGTATATGTTTCTTTAAATTTTTAAATGAGTCTGAATTTTTGGCGCCATAAAACTGATAAATTAGTTCAAGAGATTTGTGTTGTTGATTCTGATGAAATCCACACTTCAGGTGGAAGAAAGAGCTAAATCCGTTATTTTGTTATAGTTGTTTGTACTTTGCCCGTTTCTTTGTAATAAATCGCAGGCTGTATTATAGCTGTGCGCGGCTGCATTCCTTAGACATTTTTAGTGTTGGACTTTACTTCTTCGTTGCTGTCTCTCAACACTATTACTGGTGTTATTCTCTCCAAAACGTCAAAGGCTGACCTCCTCTGAGAGGGACAGGACTCCGGATCTGAAAGAGTGAGCCTCTGGAGCTTAGTCCCTATCTGCTTCTGAGGAAAATCTTCTTGAGGCAAAAGCTGGAGCCAAGCTCACCCAAGCTGAAGGCCCCTAGGTGCAGTGATGGCTCCAAAAACTTTTGAGTCAATCCCAATACCCAGGTAGCAGACTAGGCAGCTATGGCTCTGAGAGGTCTCTAGCTTCAACTGAACCAAAGAACGCAAAGCAAATGATGGATCCGATGATAAAGTTATCTTCATATCCAAAACAGACGGAGCCAGGTGGCTTGGATCCAAGAACTCTAAAGCTGCGAAAAAAGTCACAGGAGGATGTAAAGGAGTGATAGTCAATGTATGGAACTCCCGAACCGAAGGGGTAGGAGCCCAGAAAACCCCTGACAAATTCTGCACCCAGAGAATCTTTCTCACCAGTCACTCCACATCCTCTTTGGTTAAACTCCAAGAAGAAGGGTAGATACAGAGAGAGAGAAGGCATTCTCAATGGGACCGGGTCTAGTGAAGGTGAGTATCGGGTCCTTGGTAAAGCAGGTAGGCTTGAAGTTGAATAATTGGGTGTCTTATCCGGTGAAGATTTGGTCTTGTCCGAAGTTGGATCCACAGAACTGGATGGATCCATATCTTTCTTAATCCTCACTTTTGGATCAGAGGAGGTTATAGGATCCAAAAGCTTGGGACTTTTAATTGACAGATCCGATGCAGAAATCGGAGCTGACAGAAGCTTCTTGTTAGTTTTTTCAGAAGTTTCTGATGAAGAAGAGGAAGTACAAGGTGATGTTTACTTGCCCTTTTTTGTTTATCAGAGGGGGAAGGTCCAGATAATGCTTCACTGAATGCAGATGGAAGACCTTTAGGAATCAACTTATACTTGTGTTCAACCAGAGCTCTATTAGTTGAAAGTGTGGCATATACAGCAATCTTCTTGGAGGTGGAAAGGTCACAAACAATAGACACACAAGGTATGCAAGTCAGAATAAGGCATTTTCCTCTGACACTTCACATCCTTTTTTGAAGCCACGTGGCTCTATTTCTTTATCTACCATACTGAAAGAGAAAGGGTTAAGCAAAAAAAAAAAAAACAAATTAAGGCTAGAATTTTTTTTAAGAGAAAGAAGAGAAAAAGGGGGGAGGGTGTGCCAACAATGGTAATAGGGGAATACACTAAGTGTAAAGGGAAAGAATACCAACGACAGTATTCAGAGGTATGTTTGTACAAAAAAAGAAGGAGGAAACAACAGCAAGAAAGCAGTCGCTAGGGAAGGGATATAAGAGAAGCTTTAACAATAAACAGAGAACATGCAGAAAAAAAATATTTAAAGGAGAAAAGAAGTTTTAAATTCAGTTAAATTTACTTATCTGCTTGTGAGCAACTAGTCACCATGTCTCACGTGAACAGCGGCAAAAGAGATCTGAGGTACTTAGGACTGGTGCAATATGGGTAAGGGAGAAGCGTGAGAGTTTTTTGTTTACTATGAGCTACTGTAGCGGCCAAATTGGATCCAAACTCATATGTTGATTGAGTATAGAATGAAAATTAATATCAGATTTATTTATTTTTATTTTATGTGGCATTTCTTGACTGGGAAAGTTCATCTGGACTAAAAACAGAGCCCTTTTCAGTGGGAGCACAGGAAGAAAAGCTCCATAAGAATACAGCTCAATCAATCATACTAATGTAATATTGTATATAGCTTTTGAGGAAGAAACAGCAATACATACATTCTTAAGACAAGAAAATCTACATAAGTAGATAACTTCTAACATATATTGATAAGTACAACCGCATATATTCATAGGAAAAAGGTAAATTATTCACAAGGGTCATGGGCATGTATATAAAAAAATGCACTGTCATAGCACATGAGAGTGTTAAGAATACACAGTAGTTTAATGCTGTATTGACTATAGGATGACAGCTAACTGGAAGTAAATGTGGCAAGATTCAGAAGTGGAAAAGGGAAAGGCATGCAAGACACGTCTGACATTAACTATCTGAGTTAAATAAAATCCTATTCTTTCTACATTGTTATTATAAGATATCCTTTTGCAATGAGATATAGTTTGTTGAGATGGTTTACTATCAAAATCTTGAATGTCATGACACATTTCGTACACAAACACCAAAAAAAAATTCTGAATTCCTGAATACTAATTAGCTGCAGATGTCGAAAACATGAAAATTTGAAATGATCGAACTGACGGCTTCGACACTAGCAAAAGTTAACCTGCTGACACAACTTGCCCGCTTCCCAGCAGTATGAACGAATGCAGTTCAGTACTGCACACCACTTTAATTCACATTTTTGCTGGGGGGCTGTGCCCCCCACATCCCCTGCGAATTATATATTCCAACTCCGAGATCAAACTACAGTAAGGAAAATGGTAATTTTCCCGATCAACACTGTACCACAATCTCTATTCATAACATCATCCTCATATGAGCGAATGCATAGTGGCATTTGCTAAGCACATTCGTAGACGTGCCGTTCGGCAAAACGGAAATCAGCCAGCACACATTCAGCATTCCCTTGGTTCTCCTAACTGCACTTCTATATTTTGATCGTAAACCTGTCGAGGTCATGTAGTTCACACACAAGTATTGTGATTGTCTAGAATCTGCAATTACAAACAGAAGTGTATATTGAAAAAAATAATATCTGCCTTTTTACATTTTCCTAATCATGTTACATACAAAAAAGATTTGTATATGAATGCAAATGTGAATACAGTTATGACTCAGCGGGCAAACTCAGGGTAATTATATGTACTCTAATCAAAAATGTATACATTCATTTTCTACCTTCTAAAAGAAATTAAACGAAACGTATGCTAACAGCATTATTAACCCCTAGAAATAAGATCAGCCATTCCTTGACTGAAGCAAGGTATGATAGATATCACATAAGATGACAGATCTCTGCAACCTCTTCTACAGTACCCATTTCTTCCTGAACATGCAGCCTAAAACAATGCAAAGTACAATACTTAGAAGCATCAGAATTAAAAAATGGGTGCAGTAGGAGGAAACACATTTACTTGCACTGAGAGAACAAAAACATGTCCCACCAATGACTGACAGGAATATCTACTACATGGTCTACGAGTTTTACAATAGCAGCTTAGGATCATAGGAAGTTACTAGGCTATTGGCCCTGGGGCCCATATAAGCCTAGCCAAGAGTTTTGCCCATGTTTAGACAAATCAGTACCCAAAGACCCTGTCCAGCAGGGACACGGGTGGAATCCCAGGGATGTATTTTCTGTTTCCCATCCAGTTATCCAGGTTGCACTTGAAAAGGGATAATGAGGTACTCTGCATGACGTGAAGAGGGAGTCTATTCCACAGATGGGGGAGTCTCTGGGACACAAATCTGTCCCGCCAACAAGTCCTATTGATGTCACAGACCAGGTTGAGGTTGCGCGTGCGGGTTACTTGAGTGGAGCTTGACTTGCGGATATGCAGCAGTCCTATCAAGGCGGGGTCTGAGATTGCTTTGTATGTGAGATAGAGGTCACCTCTGAGGAGTCTGTATGAAACTGAGTAAAGGGACAGGGCTTTTAGCCTATCTGTGTAGGGTAGATGTTTGAGGCCCTGGATTCTTCTGTTGAGGAACCTCTGTAGTCTCTCCATCTGATGCATGTGCTTTGCAAGGTACATGCCAAAGGGGGCGCTGTACTCAATAATTGGTCTTATGAGGGAAGAATACAGGGATGTTATGACCTCCTTGTCTCTGGATGAGACATCCTTTCTTATGAGGTGGGCCATGTAGAAAGCTTTCCATACAATGGAAGCAACATGGTGGTCAAAAGTCAGGTTGCTATCAACCAGGGTGCCCAAATCCCTCACGACTGACTGTGTGCTTAGGATATTGTTATTAATGTGCTAATATGTGGGGATGTCACTCTCCCCAAAGGGGATGATGATGCATTTTTTGGCATTCAGCTTGAGGCCATGTTTCTGGCACCAGTCATTTGTTTGGGTGAGACTCTCTTGCAGGACGTCCACATCACTTGGGGAATTGATGACTCCACTCAGCTTGCAGTCATCTGCAATCTTGGTCAGCCATAGCCCACTGGTTTTGGTCTGCACCTCAGAGAAGCATATCCCAAATAACAGAGGCTCCAAGACCAATCCCTGGGGTACGCCACTCATTTCAGGTCTACTGCTTGAGGTAGCTTCCACTATTTTGATTAGGTGGGTTCTATCAGTGAGCCAGTTTGCTACCCATCTGATAACATATGGACTGATCCATAAAAAAATGTCCAAACCAAGTAAGTAAACTTGAGTACAAGTTTACTTACTTGGTTTGGACATTTTTTACGGATTTTTGAATTTTGTGTGCAGATTCCTGGCTCCTCCTTTTGTAGCAGTTGCTTTTGTCTTTTTTATCATTGAACATATGGACTGATGCCTAGTTGAGAGAGTTTATCTATTATGCCTGCTGCACTAATACTTTTATTCATCTTTAAAGAGTTCCACTGTTTACATGTTGATGAATTGTTTTTTTCAGAAATCCTTTCATGTGCTTAATTAGACCTGTACTAGATAAGGGTTGTGCAAGATACATTACACTCAGTTTGATTTCACCCATTTCTGAATTTCCAAACCAAAGAAATGAGACCATTGATCAAACTATTGGAACTACATAAAAGACCTATTAAGTACTGTACTGATTTATGCCTTATACAACAAAGATATATGCTTAGCCAGTCAACACCAAACTGTCTGACCCAGTTTTATAATGAAATGTCAGAAGACCTGCAGTAGGGAAATCCTGCTACAGCTATCTACTTGGATGCAAGCAAAGCATTTGCAACATTATCACATGACAACATATTAGCAAAACTTAAACAATTGGAGGTTTTCATATCTAACACACTGGACAGAATTATGGCTGAAGGACAGACAGGAATGCATTTCAGTACTAGGAAGACCATCATCTTGGAAAATAGTAACAGAAGGAGTGCCACAAGAATCAAACGTGGTTCCATTTTTGTGTGTGTTTTTTCTGACTTCCCATCCACAGCAGAGTTTTAGATGACTACATTTGTTTATGATTGTAAGACAGATGCAGTTAAGACCATGAAAAGAGTTCAGAATTTATTTAACCACAAAGGATTAATAACTGTGCATCTAAAATAGGCCTAAGCCTTAATATTAAAAAAGAGAAGTCACCACTTTCAGTAATACTGTGGACATCAAATTAGAGTTCAAAAGGTAAACTAAAAATGGCACAGAGTGTAAAATACTTTGGTATAATTGTGGGAAGAGGAATGGTATTTAGAACAAGTCTCAACAACAAAAGCTAAATCAATGAGACAGACAGGGCTCATATTTAAGGTAAATGAAACAATGGAACCATTTGCATTGTAGAAGACAACAGTTATATCTGTCAGAATATAATTATGTTTTCTATCAACTAACAATGAATGATATATGGCAAACAGCAGCATAGCAAAGGTTTAATAAGATTCATTGATGAACACATGGTAACTACAGTAATCTATCTACATAGCATTGGTTACCCACTAATTAGAAGTTACATCTTGCTTACAGAACATTTTCTAATGAAAGTCTGCAGAAAGACTTGTTAATAGCTATTCAATATACAATTACATATCTTGGAGGTCTCCTTTTCAAAATAATATTAAATAGAACAGTTAAGGATACATACTCCAGGCTCTTGCAAAACATCATAAAACTAGAGGATTTTAAGGAGCTTATGAAATACCAATCAGTGTTAAGAAAGTCTGCAAGCAGTCATAGATGGTTCTTGGACCTAAATGCGCTATATATATATATATATATATATATATATATATATATATTATATAAAACAAAGTAACTCTGTTGTAGGGCTACCCCATATAGAACATAATGCTTCCACTCCTTTTAGTACAGCTTGTTGATTTGCATTTTTACTGGGTATGGCCAGTAACCACCCAAAATAAGTGTCTACCATGGTTCAGCAATGCTGCTGATTCTGTGCCGGACATAATGGTTCAAAGAAATCAACTTGCCGAATCTGTCTTGATTTGCTTCCTTAATTCAAAGTGCCACATTATTTGAGCTGTAACAGGTGTTGCCCGATTTCTGCACATACATTCCATTGTTTGATCATGGCCATTACAACATTATTTTCACACTATCATTTCATACTCTTTCACTGTACAGAGACTTCTCAACTTAAATGAGCACAGTGGTCACATGCACATTTTACTAAAGAATTTTCTGTTTCATTTTTCCCCCTTTGAATCACTGATATGTGATCAACTTGTTGGTTAAATCTCCTCTCAATAGAGGAGGGCTTGGCATATACAGCTACATATCCAACAGAAACAGGACAGCTATGTGGTTAGTGAAAAAGACCAGAATCACTGCTTTTTCAGGGTGCATAAATACAATTTCTAAGGTTTACTGTTAAAGAAGGGGTGACTCAAAAAAGTTTGAAATTTCAAGTGCAATGACCAATTAAAAGAATCCTTTGACACTGCAGTCTCCCTAAGGCATAGATCCATCAAGAGGGACTTCGTCAAAGACAGGATTCACCATTCTTGTCTGTTCCTTGTGGGGGACTGAGGACAGGACTCAACTTCACAGAATCAAAGAAAAAAATGTTCTTAGACTGTCTGGACCAAAAACAATAATTCTGCCTCGAGATGGAACTTAAAACAGTGCAACAAGCACAGTGTGAGTGCAGGGACTGTGTTCTACTGCAAAAAGTGTCATCCAGAAAAGATGCACTACTCACGAGACACATGAACAAGGTTCATACAATGCTGGTTTAGCTCAGTAAGTAACCATCTTTCTACCTATTCAAAACTGCACTCACAAATTCACTCTCTGTCAACTAGTTTATAATGTACCTGCATCTATCCTTCTTCAAATTCCATTTTTGTGAGCCAGCAAGAAAGCACCAAGCTTTAGCTAATGAAAGGCACTACTGTACTAATGTCCCAGAATGCAGTTAGGGACATTCCAAGATGGGTTCAAATTAAGAAGGAGCAAAGGTCATGATCATCTCCCTCATATGTTACAAGCACATAGGTCCCTCACAAGCTAAGGAGTCTTAGACCTTGACTTTTCTATTAAAAAGAAAGACACCTTCCATTAATGATAAGAACAACAAAACGCCACTCCGAAAATGTCCACAACTTCTTCTGTTTTCAAGTACTAAACGCTTTCGCTCTCAAAATTAACAGAACTTCTTAAGCATTAAAACTAAAACAAAAGAAGCTGTGGACATTTTGGAGCAGCATTTTGTTATTTTCATGTTTTTTTGTTTTTTTTAGTACTCTGTCATGTTTTTAGATTACCTTCCATTAATGACTGCAAAGAAAAGATTCAGACAGCACAGCAACAGGAAAGAACTTGTGAAGGTGGTGGTAAGCCCACCCCTTAAACTAAGTGCAAGGGATACCACATCATGTATTACATGGGGATGTTGGTTCCATGAGCACAGACACTGAGGCTATTTAAAGTCAGTGCACAGAAGACATAGACAGTGAAGTTGTGTAAATAAACTTACCATAACAGTAGATGTTTGAATGTTCACTGTTGCAGTAGCCTTAGCTATAAGGGTTATATCCTGCCAAGTATATAACAGCCAGACAGCTTCCAAAGCTTCAAGGCACCTTCCACATACCCAATCAGTCAGCTGGAGTGCAGCTGACTAAAAAGACAGGTTTGGGAGCCAAGCCCTTCAAAGCTTTCATGCCGACAGAGACAGGGTGGTTGAGCCCTGAAAGAAACTACAAAACATAAGTATTCAGAGCCTTATGTTAATTTGACCATATCTCTCATTTCCTCTGTGCTTTTACTGGCTGGTGTGAGTAAGAACAAAATTATCATTTTGTGATATCACTCCTCTTCAACTATTTAAATGCATTGGCCATTCTACTGTATTCCATAGTATCAGAATACAAAAGTGCCTACCCCTTTCAATCTATCTCGCTCTTTTGAAAATAGTGGCTCTCTACTAGAACATAACGTTTTAGACAGGTAAAACTTAAGTTACCCACTTTCATATCTAACTGTTTAGTGCACAGTGCAGTGTTTAGGATAAACCATTTTTTCATCTTACCTTTAAGCATCTATTGCAAGATCACCAGTTATTAGAGCCCACATTCTGCCTCTCAGTAGTCATCTTGGTATTAGTGCCTCTGTTTTCTCCTAGTGAGAGAAGGAGTACAGTGACATTATTTCCTGGAGACTGCTGATCACCAGAAAGCCTAATATATGCTTTGTAGGCAACAGCTTGGAATCTGTGCTTATAGTCTGATCCTGGTGAGAGTAGGAGCAGAGTGCATTAACTCCTGACTCTTTCTGGTTGAAGAGTGAGTGTCTGTGCTTAACGTAATTGCTTAGTCTAGTTGCTACTTGAAACATCTACCAGAAAAAGGCTACAAAGCCTACAGACCTTTGCATCATCTGGGACAAGACTGTGGATCACCAAACAGGCTGTGGCCTGTTTTTCTTCTTGGGATCGGTGCTAACATTTTGCTTCTGGTGAGAGAAGAAGCAAAGGAGTATTGTATCCCAAGAGAGTGAAGCTGTGGTGAGACCAGCATTAGTAGTAGCCAGGCAGTAGCCATTCATGCGACTGCCCTCTTTTCATCATTCTTGACAAGCTAATTCTTTGTTTTCAGTAAATGCTGCTTGATTTCTTTCTAACGTCAGAGTATCTGCCTAAATACTTCATCCTTAAATTGTCAGGGGCTACGTACTAGTTTCCCCTCAAGTGTTTGGCAGTGCTCTGTACAGACACAGACACCTTGAGTGACATTTTTCCTGTAAAAGCACAACTGAAATTTCTCCAATATCTAGTTGCGCACAGGACATCTAGTCGCAGTGACAAGTACTGTCCACATAGTTGCAAACCGGATACTCCTGACAGTGCTTGATATTCTCACTCCAACAGTCCAATCAATAAAAAAGGATCTGTTGCCATGGATATGAACTTTCCTACTGCCTCTGTTACCAGCTTGGTGGATATGGGCATCCTGAAACAATGTAGAAATTGCCTCATGTTTACTGACCACCAGTTAATTCTCAAACAAACTGATATGGTATGTAAGAGATGTATTTACACAACGTCACTGGAGGCAAAGCTCTCATATAAAAGTACTCAGAATGTCAATAACGATGTCAATAGTACACAAGCTGCACCCATTACGCACAATTCAAAGCAGACATATAGACCCCACATATACTGAGGCACTTGCATGTAACCTTCCTAAACCACAAAGACCTCTTAGACAAAGTACACAAAAGAAATACTCTCAGCAGCCCCAAATGCACTCTTTCAAACAACACCCACATCAACACATAGAGCTACATAGGTTCATAGGTTCATAGGTTTATACTAGGCTATCTGCCCTAAGGCATTTATAAGCCTAGCCCAAATTATTGCTTCTTCACCCGCCCTTATGAAAAATGCTGTAAAAATTAGTTTTGTTGTGCCTCATGTAGCGACCCAGAGATGATTCCCGGGGATAAACCTCACGATCTCCATCCATCAGGTCTAGATCTCTCTTCTTGAACAAGAGCGTGGTGCTCTGCCTCACATGGACGATTTTGTTCCAGCAGCATAGGGAGTCTCTGATGATAAATCTATCCCCTCCAGCCGTCCCTATTTATATCCGTGCTAGGGTTTAAAATCGCTTGCTCTAGTGGTGGTTTTGGTTTTGGTGGATTTTTTTGGTGGGCAGCCATTAATTCGGGTTACACATGGCAGTATATCAGTCATGTCACCTCTGACCACTGAGCGGGGCGCGACTGAACTGAATAGAGCTGAGTTTCTTCAATCTGGGCATATATGAGATTTTGGAGTCCTTATTTATCCTTTGGTGAGGAACTTTGGGTCTCTCTGTCTCTCAAGATGTCGGGGAATACGGCATCCCGAGATGGGGCATTATGCTAGATCATTGGTGACAAGAAGAGTGAAGGTAGGAACGAAAAATGACCTCACTAGATCTGGATGTGAATCCCTTCATGATCAGGTGGGTAATGTAAGAGAGGAGTGCTTTCCTAACCACTGAGAAAGTAAGGAGTGTCAAGTCCTGGCCACTGTAGGGTCCCTCCCCAGGTCCTGTCTGTAGCTTCTGTGCTTAGTGGTTGCCTTATGGTCCCCTTTGGGGTAGCTTGGGGGTTACCTTGGTTTATACAGAATTATTTTGGCGGCCATGGCTCTGGCACCTTTTAACTTCAGGCCATGTTCCTGGCAGGAACTAGGATATCAGTGTCCTCCCTTCTGAAGGATATCGGTGTCGATGCACTTTCCTTTATACTTTGTCCTCCAAACATCTGCAAACTTTGTCAGTGCTTGTGAGTAGATGCCAAACAATAGGGGAGCCGTTGACTATTGAAACAATAGGACACCACTTGTGACCGGCCCTGGTCTGACACAGCCAGCAACCCCCTAACCCTGGGGGGGTTTGGCTGTATGGACTGCCTTTCCTCATCAAATGGCCTTGTGACTATTTTAGAAAGAAGTCGAAGTTCAAAAGGCATGATCTTCCCTTGACAGCCAAACTGGACTGGGGGTCGTCCATCCAATGTCTTCCCTATATTGTTTATTTGCTTATGAGCTCCCTCTTGACATAGCTTTGCAGACTAGACTTGTTTTAAACTTGGGCGGGTAGGGCGGGGTCCACCAGAGCCACCTTTACCTTTGTGGAGTGGGGACCCCAGCTGCACCACTCCTTTGGGCGCGTATCCTGTGGTAAAGGCTGAGATTAAACAACTGCCTTATGTGTGGGGCTTTAATTCCAGCATTTTGCCCGCAGAGCACACAGCCACACCATCACACCGTCCATTCCCGGTGATGCTTTGTTTTTTAGCTTTAGAGAGACTTTCACCTGCGCATTCCCGGGAGGAGGGGAGGCTGGCACACGTTATCTCTAGATATCTCTCTAGGGTGGGTTTGGGACCTGAGGTTTGTTGAACCTGTCTGAACCTGTGTTGTGGGTTCAGTGATTTTTTGTGATTTTTTTTCAGTTTGAAGACATCTGTGAGTTTCCACCCAGGTTCCTAACATAGCTGAAAAAAGGCCTTTAGACCTGGGCTTGAAGACCTTCCTTTTTTTCTCTGAATTGGCCTTAGTTGATTTTATGAGTGCTCGTATTTTTTTACTAATAATGATCATCTCATGGAGCCTCTACCTCTAAGCCCATAAGGCAAGTCACCACACAATCCAACATTCTAGTCATTGAAGACTCCATTGTGAGACACATTAATGTCCCTCTCACCAGGCTGAGTAAGGAGAAAGTTACGCTCAGTTGCTTATCAGGAGCTAGGATCGGCCACATTACGCATGCACTCAGGTCACTGGATCACAATTACCAATATGACTCTGTCATAGTCCATGTGGGAGTAAATGACCCGAGAAGTACCTCTCTACACTATATGAAGACAGACATCATAGAGCTCTCAGAATATGTATTTCAGGCTGGTATGAGCCTAACATTGAGCAGAATTTTACTTTCTCCAAGAATGATGCCACAATATGAACAAAAGATGATCAACTTTAATAATTGACGTTTCTGGTGTCATTCTAAGGGGGTGCAGCAGTTGTCAGCATGGAAGGAGAGGGCCAACAGACTACGCTGCTTTGCCAGGGATGGTCTGCACTTCTCCCCTCTAGGCTTTTGAATATTAGCTAGAACATTGTCTTCCCCCATAGTGTCTTTTTTAGGCAATGCCAAACTGAAAGTACTTCTGACATAGCAAATCAAAACCAAGAAAATCTAAAAGTATTACTGCTCAATGCTAGGAGCCTAAACAAAAAACTCCACTTCATGTAAGCTCTCTTTACCCTAGAGAAACTGATGTCTGTGCAGTCTATGAGATGCCGACAGCACACCGACAGTGCAGGGTTATAATGCCTTCCACACATTTAGACCAGCTACTTCACAGGCAGGGACTAAAGGTGGAGGTGTCTCTATTTACATCAAAAATAAATATACTTCAAGGCTGGTCAAACAGGATAATGCACTTGAGGTGCTCCATATTCAAATCACCATAGGTAAAATCCAATACCACTTCCTTGCAAGCTGTAGGTCCCCCTCTAGGACTACGGTTACCACCTGTCCCACTTAGCGAGGGACAGTCCCTCTTTGGGCAGTTGTGTCCTGCAAAAAAATTGAAAAACTGGCAAATGTGCTGAGATTTTAGGACAAAATGATTTCCTATACTTTATGTAATAGTTGCATAAAACAGTTATTCTGCATCTGAAACACCTAAATGTTATAAAAAACAGAATAAGCAACTAAAATGCTACAAGAATAAGCTTTTATTTAGTCAGAAAAAGTGAAGTTTTGTCCTTTGTACTGTCCATGGGTATGTTTTGCCCTGCAAAATCTGATGTTTGTACCAAAAATGTCCTACTTTGAGCATTTGAAAAGGTGGCAACCCTGTCTATGACCCAGGAAACCCATACCATGTATTTAAACTTATTAGAAACACAAACCATCCAACCCAATACCATAATTCAAGGGTGACTTTAATTATCCCACTATAAACTGGGAATCCTATTCAACAAATGTATGTGCACAGAGATTCCTGGATTTTGTAAACGCAAACTCCCTGGAACAGATAGTCAATACACCAACCAGGGGTGCAACCATACTGGATCTGGTCTTCACTAATATGGGAGAGTGCTGCACACCCCCTACTGTAATGCCTTCCCTGGTAAGGTCAGACCACAAAATGGTCTCCTTTGAAGTAAAAATAAAACCTGGACCCCCAGCTAAACCGGGAATATTCAGCAACTACTCTAAGGCTAACCTCCTGCTATTAGGTGAGAACCTGACAAAATTTCAAGCAGCTATAAACCCTGAGAACACTTCTGTCTATGCAGAACTGTTCACAAAAACCCTGTACAAGCATGTTAACAGCTGCATAGAGACAGCTGTACCCACCAGGACGAAGTACAGAACTAACTCAAAAAACAAGCCACCCTGGTGGAATATCAAAATCAATCGGATGTATAACAGGAGGAAGAAAATTATGGCAAAAGTCAGGAGGTGCAGCACCCAGCAGGATAAAAACATTCTCAATGGTGCTGTGATAGCGTTGTCGCCTCACAGTAAGATGTTGTCCTGTTCGATTCTTAGCTAAAGCGTCTTCTGTGTGGAGACATGCGTGAATGGGTGTACCTTTGTTGAAGGTTGTACGTAAGGGCTGGCAACTCAGTACGTAAAAATCTACTGCCAATCATTAGCGGACTGCAGTTCCTCTGTGGCGACCCCTAACCAGGAAAAGCCGAAAGAAGAAGATTAAATTAAACAAACAACTCAGAGGATAAATAAAGTCTAGCAAAGCCAAATTTGAAGTAAGTTAGACCTCCCAGGCCAAGGACAACCACAAAGCATTCTTTAGCTACGTCCGCAACCTCAAAGGCAAAATGCAATTGTATGCAGAGCTCATTGTAAATGGAGCCACCTATACTAAGCCAGAAGATATAGCAAACCTCCTGGCTAATAAATTCAGCTCCAACTTTACTCCGCTCTCCCCTTCAACCTTCCCTCAGGAAATATCATCAAATATAACTCCCCCTACTATCCCTAGGGAACAGGACCTTAATGCTCTCTCTAAGACCAAGAACACTGCATCAATGGGCCCAGACAACATCCCAGGATGCCTTCTAAATAACATGACCTATCAGGGCCTCTGGAATTACTATTCAACTGCAGCCTCCAAACAGGCTTCGTGCCTCATGAATGGAGAAAGGCACCAGTCATCCCTCTGCACAAAGATGGGCCATTTACAGACCCTGGAAACTACAGAACCATAAGTTTCACTAGTCTTATATGTGAGGCCATGGAAAGAATTATCATGGAGATGATCTATAGAGATATAGTAAACCTCCAGACACTGCACCCAACCTAGATTGGTTTTGTCAAGGGCAGATCATGCCTACTCAACCTGGTGGACTTCTTTGAGAAGATCACCAAAGTAATGGATGAGGGCAAAACTGTTCACACTGCCTACCTTGACCTGGCCAAGGCATTTGACACAATACCCCGTTCGGGCATTGTTGACAAACTAAGAGGTTAGGTACAAACATGTATGTCACCCGGTGGATAGCTCACTGGCTCACATAGAGGACCCAGGAAGCTAGAATTGGGGAGTCCACCTCTACAAAGAGACCAGTCACAAGTGGAATCCCTCAAGGATCAGTCCTTGGACTGCTCCTTTTTGGTATTTACTTCTCAGAAGTCAAGCCTAATGTTGGTGGTCTCCGGTTGACTAAATTTGTAGATGATTGCAAATTAGGAGCTGTCATTGAATCTCACACTGACACAAATGTTCTCCAGGAGGGGCTGACACAGACAAGCAACTATTGTCAGAGTCATGGACTAAAACGAAATGCCAAGAAATGCATAATAGTATCCTTTGGGAAGTCATCCATCCCTTGTAACTATCATATTGACAACACACCCCTTAGAACTGACCCAGTAGTCAGGGACGTAGGGACACACACAGCTGGTAATCTAGCCTTTGATCATCATGTGTCTACAGTGTTGAGGAAATAATTCTATGTTGCGCAACTTATAAACAAAGGTATGACATCCAAGTCCAAGGAAGTCATTGTTCTACTGTATTTGGCATTCATCAGACCTATCATTGAGTACAATGCCCCCTTTGGTATGTACCTAACCAGACATATCCAGCAACTGGAATGCCCACAGAGGTTCCTCACTAAAAGAACACAGGGCATAAGGCATACGTAATATGTCCTAAACAGACTGCCTCAAGGCCCTATCCCTGTATTCTGTCTTCTACAGGCTTTTGAGGGGAGATCTATATCTGGCATACAGGGCATTGTCAGACCCCACTCTGATGGACCTCCTGCATATCCACAAAACAAACAGTACCAGAATTACCTGCTCTAAAGCCTTAAACCTTGCCTGTGATATAAATAGGACCTGTTGGAGAGAGATATGTATCCCAGAGACTACCCCATCCATGGAACAGGCTCCCCATCCATGTGAAGCAGAGTTCCTCCCTAATCCAATTCAAGTGTAACTTAGACAATTGGATGGGAAACTGGAAAGTCATCCCTGGTTTGGCACCCATGTCTCTGATGCAAACAGGTAACCTATAAATGGTTCATCTCCCAGGCCCATGATTACCCTTATCAAGGGTATCAGAACTTGTCAGAGATTTGGAATGCATGGCTAGGTTTAAAAAGACCCTTGTGGTTGTTAGCCTAGTAAACATCTATGAACCTATGAACCTATGGTATAAACAACACACCAAAAGACAAACTGGGTGGAGGGAAGGAGCAGTTACTGCAGCAGTGATCATTTGAACATTTACTGTTATGGTTAGTTTACTTGTACAACTGTACTATGTTCATCATATTGTTCAATGCTGCACTATCCTTAGCTATATGGGTAGATTACCATAGGTTACTAAGTTTGGGAGGTGGAAGGGAAAGGGTCCAGGAGGCCTTGGAAAATGGTCCTAGCAAAGCCTGATCTAGACTTAGAAAAGGAATCAATCTTGTAATACCTTGTAAACATATGCACAAAGGACCAAGTTGCTGCTTCTATAATACTTCTAGAATCCAACCCTTTACAAAAAAAACATATATGAAGCCAAGGCCATTGTAGACCCTGCCTGGAATAGTTTTGTTGTGGTGAGTAATACAAAAGGTAACAGCCTAACACAACCATTTTGAAATAGTCTGCTTTGACACAGGTTGTCCCTTCTTACCTTCACAAGAAATGAACAACTGATCCGAAAATCTAAAAGATTTGGTTCTTTAAAGTTAGCACTGGAGCTGTCTTTGGACATCCAAGTTATACACAGTATCCATTCTCCCTCATTTTAGGCTCAGGAAAATGAGAGGAGATGAACAGTTTGCTTTAAAGTAAACTTGGATACTACTTTAGGCATAAAAGCAGGACCAGTTCTCAAAGAAATATTGTATTTGTGGAAAATGAGATAGGACTGACTAACTATAAGAGCTTAGAACTCAGATACTCTTCTTGTAGTGGTCAGAGCAATCAGTAAAAAAAGTTTTCCATTGGTTGAGAACCTCAAGTCAGCCATATTAGCCTGTTCAAATGGGGCAAGTGTCAGCTTCTCTAACACAAAACTAAGATCTCAGAGAGGAGCCACTGGTTTTCTTGGAAGCCTTTTATGTAAAACTTCTTAAAAAAGTTTTTGATATGATGCAATGAAAGAGGAGGATCCATGGACAGATATGCTGAAACGGCTGATAAATGAACATTGATGGAGGAATAAGAAAGGACATAGAATAGTAACTTCCACAGATATTGTGAAACCAGAGAACAACTAAAGTGCTGTAGTGCAACTATCTCCACTGGTGCTGGTTATATTGTTGGCACCAACTAGAAAACCTTTTCCATTTGCCTGTATACGATTTTTCTAGTAGCAAGCTTTCTTACCTTCATTAGGATCTGCTGCACGTCCCCAGTAAACAGACGGCCTTAATGGAATTAAGACCCAATCATTTGGGCAGTCAGTTGAAGTTAATTGGGGTTGATGTGCATCAAATACCCCTGATTTAGTTTGAGTAGATCTATTCTATTAGGAAGCTTGTGTTAACTTCCCCTAGCCATTTCTAACAGCAGGAAGAATCATTATTGTCTGGGCTAGAAAGGAGTCACAATAATCTTGTGGGATTCCTTCTCAATTTTCAGAAGTACCCTAGATATCAGTGGAAAGGGTGGAAAAGCATACCAGATTATTACTATTCAAGGAAAGGAAAAAGCATCTGTCTTCTAGGCCTACTTACATGGAGTTCTGGAGCAGAAACTTGCCAGCTGACTATTTAGCGATGAGGGCAAATAGGTCTACACAAGGAACTTCCCACAGATGGATCAAATCTTTGGTGGACCCTTTGACTTAGTTTCCATTCATGAGGGTCTACCCTTGTTCTGCTCAGCTTGTCTGCCACTCAGTTTTACTCTGGTGGAAGGTAGAATGCCTGTAGAATGAGATTGCACTGTGAAGCTATGTCCCAATCTAACATGGCTAGTCTGCAAAGAAGGGATGCTCCCCTTGCTTGTTAATGTACCGCATAAATGTGGTATTGTCTGTATCAACTTGAAAAGGTCACGGGGACCAAAGATGATTCAGAGAGTTGAGTGCCTTAATCAGGACAAGCATCTGTTATGTGCTTGCAACTGTCCTTGGTGTCCTACACACCTTGCAATTTTAACCTTCCTGGAACTGCTCCCCAAGCAAAGTCCAAGGTGTCTGTGGTGACTGACTGCTTTGAAGCAGGGAGTGAGAAGGGGAGACCTGGATTTAGGAATATTTGCTGTCTGCAACAAGTGATTTCTCTTCTGAGAAACTCCAGCACTGGGATTTGAAAAGAAAGCATGTTGCTGTTCAGACTAAAGAGATTTCAGATATGATTGCATCTTCATTATGCAGAGTCTTACCAGGGGTATCACAAAAATCATAGATGGCATAAGACCCAAAATCCTGATGTATTCTCTTGCAGTGACTGAAGTCTGAGAGGAAAACCTTTAGAACAGATCTAGATATGGAACTATTTTTTTCCTGCAGAAGAAAAGCTCTTTGAACTGAGGTGTTTAGCTGACAACCCAGGAACACAATCCTACATGAAGGAGTCAAAACAGACTTTTGAATGTTCTTTTAGAATCTCAGTGAGAAATTATTGACACTTTAAAAAAGACTGCAAAGATAAGCAAGCTTGTGAACATTCTTGGTGCAGTGGGTAGTCTAATGGGTAAGAAAAGAACTGATAATGTGATCCAGACACACAGAACCTCAAAAATACTGAAGTCTTGGTGAATAGCGATTTGATGATAAACATCTTTTAAATCTAGTGTTACCAGGAAACTTAAAGAAGAAAAGGTAACAGGTTGTGAAGTGACATCATTTTGATCTTCGGTACTATCACAGACAGGTTTAGGAAAGAAAGAATCAGAAGTGGCTGTGTGAGTAGGTCCAGTCTGTGGGAAAGCTTGTGATTTATAGCTCTATACCAGGCTAATGACCACTGGTGCCTTTATAAGCCTTGTCATGCAACCTAAATAACCTTTTTGTTATTGTGCCTTTGAGGTTATTTTAAGGGGTGTGTATGTTAGGATATGATTTAACAGCTTCCGCTGTCCATCAGAGACACAGGTGTTACACCAGGGGTGAATTTCTGATTTCCCATCCACTGGTCCAAGTTACAGCTGAATATGGTTAGAGAAGGGTTCTGCTTCACATGGATTGGAAGCCTATTCCAGAGAATGAGGGTTCTCTGAGACACATACCAGTCCCTCCAACATGTCCTATATAAGTAACAAGCAAAGTTTCAATCATTAGGTCTAGTGGTTCAGATGCTGTTCCTTTTGCAGACATGCAAAAGATTCACCTGGGTGAGATCCAAGGATGCCTTGTATGCAAGGCATAAATCACCTCTTAGCAGTCTGGAGGAAACAGGGCATAGTCTGCTTCCTAGAAAAGAGTATAGTAAATGCCCTTTGCTACTTCCAAAAGATGGGAGAACCATTTTGACCTTGGCAAAAATGAAGGTCACCACAATGATAGTTGGAGAGTATTTCTGAATCTTCATAAATGACTTTGGATGTCACTGGACAGGTTGAAAAGCATACAGAAACATCGTTGTCCAAGGAAATGAAAGTGCATCTGTTTTCCAGGCCTTCTTGCATGGAATCTTGGAGAATAATTTTGCCAGTTAATTGTTGTGAATGAGGAAGTCATCAAAAGAAAGAAGGAGTCTAGGAAGAAGTGGGAGATAGAAAAGACTGACCAGGCTAGGAAGGACTACTGGTTGGCTAACAAAGAAGCTAAGAAAGAAGTTGCAATAGCAATGAATAGGGCATCAGAGGCACTGTACCAACTTCTGGGAAGTGACTCAGTAAAGGGAACAAAGAAACTGTATCAGGTTGCAAGGCAAAGATAAAGAATACAGTCAGACACCCTTGATAATGGATGCCAGCAACAACCTGCTCACCAGTCCAGAGGACATAAAAGGCAGATGGAAGGAGTTTTTCCAGCAGCTTCTGAATGAAGAAAACCCCATAGAAGCTGTACTGCCCCAGAAACAGCCTATGATGAGCGAAGAAGAGTAGCCCACCCTAGAAGAAGTAAGAACAGCACTAAGGAAGATGAAGTCAGAGAAAGCAGCAGGCTCAGATGAGGTCACAGCAAATATGATAAAGATGCGGGGTGAGATAGGGAAGAAATGGCTCCTGAGGGTACTAATAGCAGTGTGGAGAGAAAGGCATATCCCAGATGACTGGAGAATAAGCATACTCGTGCCAGTGTACAAGAACAAAGGGGACATCCACAACTGTGGGCAGTAATAGTGGCATCAAACTCCTATCACATTGCATGAAAGTTCTGGAGAGGGTGATTGATAAACAGATATGTAGAGTAGTAGAAGGGAGATGAGCAGTTTGGATTCAGACTAGGATGCAGCACAATTGACCCGATGTTTGCATTCAGACAGATACTTGAGAAGAAGCTAGAGATGAGGACAGAGTCCAACTGGGCATTCCTAGACTTGGGGAAAACATATGACAAGGTCCCAAGAAAGCTGATCTGAGCAGTACTGTGGTGGTTTGAAGTCCCAGAAACATTGGTAGAATTAGTGCAGGCAATGTACAAGGACCCAATGACTCAAGTATGAACAGCGTTCGGCCTCACAGAGGGGTTCTCAGTGGGTGTGGGTATACATCAGGGTTCAGCTCTGAGCCCACTGCTGCTCATACTGGTGATGGACTACATTAGCAAACAGGTTGGAGGGGATGGATCAACAAAACTGCTGTATGCAGACGATGTAGCAGTACAGGCAGACTCTGAGCTAGAACTTAAGCAAAGGATAGGAAAATGGAATGCAAATCTGAAGGCACATGGGATGAAACAAGCACAGATTAGACAGTGGTAATGGCAGCAAATTGGAGAAATCAGAAGAAGCTGAGAATACAGATAAAAGGGAAGATAGTGGAACAGGTAAACAGTTTCAATTATCTGAGAGGGGTAGTTGAGGAGAAGAGTAGTCTGAATGAAGAGGTCAAAGCTAGAATCAGAGGGGCTGCAGCCAACTGGCTTAGAGTATCAGGTGTAGTCTATGACAGAAGAATGCCAAAGAAGCTGAAAAGTAAGGTGTACAAGACAGTGGTGAGACCAGTACTACGGTATGGTATAGAAACCTGGGCAGTAAAGGCAGAATAGTTGAAGAAGCTAGAGGTGACAGAAATGAAGTGCCTAAGAAAGGTGGTAGGATGCACACTGTGGGACAGACAAAATAATGAGGACATAAGAGCAGAAGCCAAAGTAGCTCCAACTGCAGAAAAGATCAAAGAGAACAGATTATGGTGGTTTGGGCACATGTGTAGAAAAGCAGAAGACAATCTGGTGAGGAAGATTTGTGACAGACAGGAAGAAGGTAAGAGGAAGTGAGGATTGTCCAGCAAAGAGGTGGATGGATTGTGTGAAAGAAGATCTGCGATAGTCAGGCATGAGTGTGGCACTGAATCGAGAGAGTTGGCGACAGTTAACATGATACCCCGACTCCATGTAGAAAAATGGGAAAAGGGGCTGATGATAATGTTGTTGTGAATGAAGGTTAAACAGGTCGATCACAGATGTTCTTCACAGCTGGATCAATTCCTGGAAGAGCCCCTGATTGAATTTCTATTCATGAGTGTTTGTCCTGGTCCTGCTCAGCTTGTCTGCTACTAAATTTTGATCTGATGGGATGTCAGATGAGTAAATTGTAACATTGTGCTGAAAAAGTTGTATCCTAGGTTATCATGGCTAATCTGCACAGAGAGAAATATTTAGTTCCCACCTGTTTATGTACCACATCAGTGTGGTGCTGTCTGTAATCACCATTAATGACCCAGATGACCACATATGATTGAGAAAGTTGAGAACACTTATTACTGCCATCTTCTTTATGTTTATGTGTTTCGTTCTGTTCTTTTTGTTCCATAGAGACTGCACTTTTACTCTCATAGACTCTGCTAAGTCTGAGGCATCTGTAGTTACAGATTCTATGAAGCTGGAAGGGAAAATGGGAGACCTGGATTTAGATAAAACTAGTCTATGCACTAAAGGAGATCCATTTTTCCACATCCCAAAACAAGAATCTGGAATATCAGGAATGTTGATGTTGGGACCATACAGATTTTAGGTATCAATTAATTTTCTCATGTGGAGTCTGGCTAGAGGAATCACGAGAATCATGGATGCCATGAAACCTTGTATCCTGAGAAATTCCCTTGTTGAGGTCTTGATTTGATTGGAAAATGCAGGAATAGATCTAGATATATATCAACTTTTTTCTTGTGAAAGAAAAGCTCCTTGAACTAAGGAATCTAGGAGACACTTCAGTGAAACAATCCTGTAGGAACCCTGAAGTCAAACAAGACTTTTGGATGTTCTCCTGAAACGCCAGTCTGAGAAGGAGATCTCTCAGAAAAGTGAGACATTCTTGACACCTTGAAAAAGACTGAAATATAAACAAGTTGTCTAAGTAAGGAAAATGTGGAAATTGTTCAGTCTGCAGTAGGCTATCACTAGAGCTAGACACATTGTGAACACCCATGGAGCAGTGAATAACCCAAAGGGTAGTGCAGAGAACTGAAAATGTGATATAGATGCAGAAAAACCTAAGAAACATCTGAAATCTGGAGATACAGGAATGTAATTAAGTATCCTTTAAATCTAGTGTCACTGACAAACTTAAAGGTGGAATGAGAGATTACAGGTTGTGAAGGGATAACATTTTGGAATTTTCACCAACTGGTTTAGACAGGAAAGATGTAAAATTGATCTCCATGAAGCTTCTTTCTTTGGTACCAGAAACATTTTGAATAAAAACCTTTCCTTATTTGAGAAAAGACACTATGAGTCAGCAGACACTGAATGACAGGAGGGAAAAAGATGTTTGAGCTGGTGGTTGAGGAGTAATCCCCTGAAAAGGAGGGACAGATTCTATCTGCCATCTGTATCCCTGATGTATCACTCTCAGAACTCATTGCTCTGAGAATATCTACTGACAATGGGAGAGAAATGGAGATGCAGATTTCTGGGAAGATTTAAAGGAGGCATTTTGAAGATGGTCATTCCGACCTGTTTGACCCCTCGTCTGAGGAGCTCCTGCTTTCTTTTTGGAGCTCCCCTTGCCATTCTTTTTAAAAGACTGCCTGCCATCAGCTTTCTGAGTCTGCTTATTTTACTTCTTTATAAAATGCTGCAGACATAGCTGTAAAGCCCTTGACAAAATTGGAGAACAAAGTCTGAAAAAAATGAGAAATTCTCTGAATCAGATTCCTTCTCTTAAC